>NC_135500.1:140474591-140664591 GCF_052857255.1 Amblyomma americanum
GGAACACTTGTAAACACCATCTGCATCCATGCTAGTTTCAAAAAACGAACGGCTAACGCCGAGGATTACCTGCGCTAATATTTTTCAATTTAAATTCCAACACCTGAGTATTCCCAACTAAAACTTACTTGCATATAATGGCACTTACTTAGTGGAACTTTGCGTGCTAGATTTCGCAAAGACAAAAGCACCCATAAATATTACTGGCAACGGCACCGGCATTAACAGTATATAAGGCTATAAGGGCACCCACCATAGCTACGCGAACATACGCACCGTACCGCATTTGCCAAAGGTAACCATGACCCAAGGCTTGCTTCTCAGTAGTACAGTGGAGTACTTATGCCACCCCTCAAGTTCGAAATCTCTGAAAGGTGAGAACAACTCTTCTTCTCACCTGCCTAGACTGTATTCAACTTCAGTGAAGCAGTAAGGGCTCTACTATACGAATTAGAAATAAACCATGCGGCACAGTGTTTTTGGCAAAGACGGTGCATCAAATAAAATATAAATCACAGTTAGTGACCTGGTATTATAAAGCGTTGCGCCAAAAATGGGCAATTTTCATGAGTAACGTTAGCTGCACGATCGAGTTGTAGCCCGCTGATTGTCATACGGGTTCGAGATTGTTCCTATGTTAATGGATCTCAGAATACAACCTCTACAGATCAGTGCTTGGAAACCCAACTGGCAAGACGCGGCGGGTTTTTGCTTAAGGCTCACTTTATTGTGTAGAGCAGGACCTTCTTGCGTAATATAATGTGCTCAGCGCGTTTGTATGGTAACAACAGCAGTGCAGACACATATCGTTTCTCGACAGTGGCGTTTAACAGAGGAGGTTAGAACACAGAGGCTTTAAAAGAAAGTATGATGCCTTGCAAACAACTGCGACACTATGATCGACACAGGGGTCGCATACCTCTCCTATAGTTAGCTATTAGATTAAAAGGACACTGAGGCTAAGTTGAAGTAAAGCTTTATAGATAAATTATCTGATTCTAATCACAATGGAGTTACATGTACTGAAAACGTAGCTTTTATTAGTTAGAAAAGTCAAAAAATGAAACGCAGGATTCACCATTTACACACGTTTCCGCTAGTAAACAGCGCGCGGATGGCGGAGGCTAAGCCACATCGCAATTTACTTCAAAGCGGCAGTCACGGAGTCCATTTTGGTATACGCGTCACGAGTTTGAATCGAGCGGCGGCAAAATTTTTAAATCCAATTTTCCAAGCAATAAATTAGTCTCTTACTGCCGAGCATACATAAGCATAGGCAGAAGGGCCGCAAATTTATTTTTACAAAGAACAAAAGCTGGATGGTGTCGATTCTAACTCTTTATTACTGAAGGGTGTTCGCGTCGGCTTGCAGTATCTTAGGCAGATGTCGGGCAGGAAACGTTGGCAACACTATGAATTTAACAAGCTTACTTGGGCAAGAAATGCTGGGGCTAGACAAGGAATGTTATATAAACCAACGGTATGCTGGACGGTCTCGCCCTATTGTGCCTTCAGATGTAACCGGTAATACGCATGACTTCACTGCTTTGCTCAGTGAAATAGGTCGGATAATGAGCTGTATGCTTTCTTACACAGCAGTGCATGCTGCCAAAACAGAGCAATGACCTGATGAGAAATGACCTACTTTTACTCTTTCATGGAGCTAGTTATGCGCTACAAACGTCTGACGATGCGTGCGTCTGGCGAAGGCGGCCTTGTATGGGTGCAGTGACTACAAACATGTAAATACGCCCGCAGTAGCTCACGACCGAACGGTCGACCAAACAAGTGCCCTCAACCAGACATGCTCCCGGTCCTAAGGCGAAGCGAAAACCTCGGAGCACTTCGCGCCGGATATTGAATCCCGAGGCGCCTGGACGCCTCCGGCGGGACCGCGTTATTGGGGCTCCTCCAGTCGCTGCCTACCGGGAGACGAAACAGAAAGGGCAAAGCCAACGAACTCTGCACCTTGGTAGAGGTGGTGACCAGGGCGATAAAATAAAAACGACGGAATACTCCCTGCAGGCACTTGGAATAAGGAGAGACGGCATAAGAAAGAAATAAAGACCGACCAGCAGAGAGTAGAATTGGTGCCCGAGAATTGAGTGAGGAACAGAGCGATGTAGGAGCGAGATCGTCACGAAGCATGATCTCTGGGGCTCTCCACTAGTTCAATGAACCATAAACGGACGCCAACGGCACAAGCTAAGAACAAGAGGTCTGTCAGGAACGGAACGAAGAAGCACCAACACACACGAACACAAGAAAGTGACACGGACTAGGGGGTCAACTGAGGCTTTATTGAAGGTAACACACAACTATTTATAGGTACAGCATGGCGGGGATAATCAGAGGCAGCAAACGTCAGAACGTGTAGACGTCCATAAAAACGATAAAATACATAAATTACGAGATGAATTTACAAATATAGATAACTTCGCGCAGTGGAGGAGGGGATAAGCGATTTGCTACTGCCCTGCGATGGCAAGTGCTCTCAGTGGTGGGCCTTTTGTAGCCCAGATTGCTCTTCCCGAGCGACCAATCATTAACTTAACTGCCACCTGCCACTGTGGACAGTTTGCTCCACTATCCGATGTGTGGGCAGGTTGTGATGACACTGCAGAGTCATGTGACCTAGGTGGCCCACCTGCCTCCTAGGTTGCTCTCTGGGCCCCACCTGCCAAAACCGCGCTCGTGAGTGTTCGCTCACAGAGCCAACGCCAACAATGCCGACCCCGGATATTCTGGACAACGGGGTCTTCAGTTCATTTCAGTTTATTACCTTAAAGGCCTCCTTCTTCGGGGGTATTACATGGCAGGTGGGATTTCATTCAGATGAGCAAACAATCGAGGATGATGATGAATTTTATGGCGCAAGGGCATCTATGGCCAAAGAGCCCCATGGCACTAGGTATTTTCGAATTCTCAAGGTGGAGTCAAATACCCATTTCCCAAGCATTTCACCCTAAATAAGCCGAGCACCAGACCAGGGGAAAGCTTGTACCTATTGTATAACCGGTGGGTACCCGGCGGCACTGAGGATCGAACCCCGAACCTCCCGCACGCGAGGCGGATTCTCAACCACTTGGCCACCGCTGCGGTCATGAGCAAACAATCAACGAAAAATTACTTAGCATTGACGGTGATCGGTAACACGCTGTTGAAAAGGAGATTATGAAGCGATGTCCACGATGTCACGGGTTAAACCATTAGTCCGTTGCTGCTCAAAAAAATAATGAAGCAGAAAAGGTGGTAGTGTGCGATGGTGTCCGGGCAGCTTGTAAGGAATGACTTATGCGTAGAGCTATGGGTGCTGCGGCTGGGATATACGGTGACCAATTGAGTGAAGAACGAAAGAATTTGTGATCAATGGGGAGACTCACAATGCGGCGACTGAACGAAAGGGGCGGTAGTCCTGATATCACTTTGAACGAAAAAACGCTGACGTCGTGTGAGTATGAACAGTATATGAATCTATTGGCACGTTTTTGGACTGCTTCTAATCCATTGATTAAATACTCTTTTTGCGGTCCCCACATGCAAGCGGTATATTCTAATTTTGGGCTGATATGTGATTTATATGCGAGTAATTTCACATGGGGAGGGGAGCGCGGCAAGTCGGAGATGGCGCTTGAAGAAACCGTGTGGTTTATTCGATGCTGAAATGATGTTGCAAATATGGGTGCACCATGATAGACCATAAGACAAGGTGACTCCTAGATACTTATAAGATGGTACTAATTCAGTCGGAGTGTTAGCAACGAACTATTGGAACATATTTGATCTGTGACGACGAGAGACAGAAAATAGTTTACATTTAGCAGGATCGAGTGACATTCGCCAGCTACACCAGTTAAGAACGTTGTTAAGATCTGCATGAAGAATAAGTTCATCACGAGAGTTATTAATGGTGCGGTAAATAACACAGTCGTCAGTGAACATTCGAATACTGGAGGAAACATGGTCAGGTATCGGTCGTTAATATATACAGGGTGTTTCACCTAAGGCTTTAAACAATTTTTAAAAATATGCTTTTTAACTTAGCGCTTTTTCCGTCATAGCATTGTCTTCGGTGTAGTACATCAGAATGCGGCTAAGGCATGATAACTAGCAGGTCGCTTAACTAATATGCAATAGTTAACTTCTTAACTATTACTGTTAGGTTTCTTCATTAATTAGAGGCGTGTAGTCCACCGTAAGTAATATATATATCGACTTTAAGAAAAAATTACGTTAACGTCTTCGTTTATTGCATCGCAATTCCCTTTACCCTAAAGATTTATTGTTTGCCTGGATGGATGCTGATTTTACACTCTTTGAATGAAGAGGAAATCAAACAGGGCTCTTTTTTTATACTTGCACAAAAATCGGGTTGGCTGCTTACTTGAAACGTTTTCTTGTTTTGTTACCGAAAAGAATGGAAGCCTTAGTGAGAAAAGTTGCAATGTTCGGAGATTACAGCAAAAGGGTCATAAATTCCGGCTTCAAAAACCAAGCCATACGAATACGCGTATTCATTGCAAACGTTATTGGATGTCTTTTGGATGCCTAGACACAGAGAACCGACGTGAATCACCGGCGCTGGTTATTTTTCTCTTACCAGAAGCTGTGACACACTGGCCTCAGCGTGCTGTGAATGCAGGCGCAAGACTAAACGGACTAAAAGGTTCATGAGAAGAATGTAGTATAAAATTAGTGTCACTGTTTGCCTAAGGCGCAGCGTCAAATTGGTAGTCTGCTGTAGTAACATGACAGAAGGAAAAAGTAGTGCACTCAGCAAAACAGAGAGCGCCGTGTCAGTGTCTGAAGAGAGACAAAAATAATACAAAAAACAAGGTCAGTGCATGCAACGGCTTGCCGCGCATGCACTGACCCTTGTATAATGAATATTATATATCACGTAACGACTAATACACGACGCGTTTGTGTCTTACACGGGCACGGCGATCAATTGCACATGCCGGAACGTGGAACACCCAAGCACAACGGCGTGAAAAGACCCAGTTCGGACAGACAGAAGCATAAGGAAAATGAAGAGTGATCACGGAGAGGATGTTTTGCTTTTATCACTCACTCAAGGCGCGGGAACGGTCTAAATCCTCCTCTTCATCACCCCTTGTCACTTCTGCCACCGTTGGACAAACGTTGAAGATGCGGTAGAAAAACAAAATGTTAGTGAAATGAAAAAGTAAAATTCAGACAGTATTTTTTTCTCCTAGAAGGGTGGCAAAGCTCTAAAGCCTCATCCGCGTGGTGGTTTGCCATTTCTGCAACGCTAAGGGCAACCTGCAAGAAAACCGCTAAAAAAAAAAGAAAATGCTGGAGAAAGGAAAAAAAGGACAACGTAATTCAGTCGTCCTTATGGGAGTCGGTGTGCGTGCAGGCAGAAGCAGGTGAAGAATGTCCTAAGTTGCGTGGCCTTGGAGTTACCTCGCCCGAAGACTTTCGTTTGGCGTTCGTGGCACACAACACAGGAACACTTTCTACACTCACTGTTTCTCAATCTCTGCACGAATTATGTATGACTAGACTGCACTGACTCCGTTATCTTGTTTGGTACTTCGATCAGGACGGAATCTTCAGTACCGGGGTCATTGGGAACAAACCGCATGAACATGAATTAGCTTTGATATATTTTTGCAAGGCTAGCCGCGACTGAGTTCAAACACGGCCGTATGAAACGCGTGGAATCTGTGATGTCTGGTGACGGGAAGAAACGGAGGAAAAGGCTGAACCTATAACCCTCTTTGGCTGTTCGGCCAGCGAAGCGACTCAATCATGCTGCCAATCGACGTGGATGTGCAGAAGCGCCGCAAGCCTCCCCTGCTTGGCCAATTTTCCTGTTTGAAATTTTACAAGCATCCCGCACCTGTATCACACTTTCGCCAGCCTTGGCGTTGATCCGAGTTTCACATAATTGAAGCCGTGCGAGTGCTGAACAGTAATCACTCCACGTAATTAAGCAGTATTCTTAACTCCACGTGCACAGGCACGTATCATGGTGGAGTCAGCTAGAACCATTGCAGGCTGGAGAGAACAACAGACGCATAATAACTGCTTTATTTAGATGGCTGTGAATTGATGCGTTTTAGTTTGAAATACTGCAGAATCTACGGGATCTGTAACATATTTACGGTCCTGCTGGTAAAACAGCCCTGCTTTATGAATATAAATAGCAGTCAATGATCTCAAACTATTTACTGGCTGCACTTCTTACGTCACTTCTAGGATACGCCTGTTCAAGGTAAATGCACTGACCGATTTATGTACATACTATACATTAGATGAAAAGTGGACCATTGTAAGTCCAAAAGCTGCTGCTTCATTTCAAGACTGCATGCTCTAGAAAGGAAGCGTGTTTCCGCGTGCTGGAAATGTTCATCCAGATCAAACTTCATTCGACATAAAAACTGCAGTGCACATTAAACTGCACATTACCCGTGGCCAGGGATACCTTAGAAAAGTATCTTCGATAGCAATGCCCGATACCCTCAGAAATTCTATTTCCGATTGCGATGCAAGATACTGAATCACAATTGATTTCCGATGCAGGTAAATGATACTGTATCGTCGATACTTCAATACAGCACTCTGAAATCACAAATATTAATAAGGCTGGTAATATTATTTGCTTAGTTAAGAAATTTATCCGGGGTTTCTGGAATTTCAGTGCATATAGTATAACGTACCGTATTTTAAGGGTTTCAAACGAATCCGGCAGCTCGGATTTCTTTGAGCTCCACTGTCGGCACAGCTGGCTTCGTTAAAACTGTACCATTGGAATCAAGCCATGGTGGCGTTGAATCCATCCCTTCAAGTCTAGAGTCTGGCGGAAACCCGTCTGGTCGGGATGGTACATGACGAAAGTAGAAGACGCCGACCAAAAGAAAGGATGGGATGATGTTTCGGCTCCCCCACGGAAGCCTTGTTCACCTTTTTGGGTTGGCCATACGCCTGGCGAATATGCTTGAAGTCTAAAGTCTGACGGAAACCTGTCTGGTCTAGATGGTACGGGAGCCCTCTGAACAAGGCTCTCGTGCGGGAGCAGAAACATCATCCCATCCTTTCTTTTGGTCGGCGCCTTCTACTTTCGTCATGTACAATCACTTCCATAAGCAGCCTAGCGAAATATTTATGAAAAGCTGCAGTTCATGCAAACCGGTATCTGAGGGCTTTATTGCA
Organism: Amblyomma americanum; assembly: GCF_052857255.1. Classification (NCBI taxonomy): domain Eukaryota; kingdom Metazoa; phylum Arthropoda; class Arachnida; order Ixodida; family Ixodidae; genus Amblyomma; species Amblyomma americanum. The sequence continues at coordinate 140,481,774 of NC_135500.1, forward strand.
TGCAAATAAACTTGAAACTCTTCCTGATGTTCTGTTTGTTACTGCAGTAGTTACCGTTTGGCTGCTGCCTTTGCCCTGTGCTAAAAAGTGCGAGCTCCGTGAGCTTCGAAAAAATTGGCAGTTATTTCCCCAGAGCTATGTTTAACATAAGATTGAAGTTGCACATTTTTCGTTCAAGGCTCGAAGGAAAGCAACAAAAAATAGCCGGTGTGAAGTTTTTTATTAGACAAAACACGTCTTCGTTCGTAATTGATAGGGCTTAAAAAGGAAGTGCACTACGACCCTACTCTCCATCACCGGGCCTGCCGAGTAAGACTACGAGCGAGAGGGTGCGAACACGGAGGATTTAGAGCGCGTGTTCGCTGGCGCAGAACAACGGAATCGGAAACATGGGACAGGAACGGATCTGGGGGACGAGGGGAAGGTGGCGGGTCGTCTGATGTGTGAAGATGAGCCATAGCATCCGCTTGAATGTTATGTGGATCCTGAGCATGTCCGAGAATCCAGTGTATGCGCACAGGACATGGGTATTTTGCGCAGAGCACATGAATTGATTGTGAAATCTGGAATGTTGGTCAAACAGCCTTAAGCTGTTTAAAGGCGGCGCGGGAGACGGTGTAAATATGAACTGTATTAAACGCTGGAACGAGTGTAAGGGAAGCAATGCATTATAAATGGCTTGAAGTTCAAATGCCAGCGGAGTGCACGTATAAGCAGTATAGGTCGCGCGAAAGTTGAGATGCGGATGAAATGGACTATAAACAGCAGTAACTCCCCTCTTTGCAGTAAGTGATGCATCCGTATACAATATGCACCATTCAGGCAGGTACGCGGCTGATACCGATGAGGAAACAGTGGGGCGATTGTTATGAGTTGGCAATATGGCCACGGAGGAAGTGTCTTTAAACGATGAAGTTGGAGAGACCGCTTTCCAGCTCTGTTTTCCACCCGTTGGTCGATGAGTTGACTGAGTGTGTTAAGTTGGGCGAACTCCTGTAGCACACGTATGGGTGTTAAACGAGGCAGAAAAGTTATGGCGCGCATAGCTTCACGATTGATAGCTTCAAGGGAGTCCCACTGTCTGTGGATGAGAAGTTGAAATTCTGCCTGATATACTATCCGTGGCTGAATGATAGAGCGCACAAGCTGGCGGGCCGTATGAGCACGTGCGCCACCAGAGCGCATAGCTATGCGACGAAGCAGGCCTAGAGTAGCGTGAGGCCATTTACGGGTGGCTGTCAGCCACGGGGTGCCAGTCCCAGATGTATGGAGGAGAAGAACAAGAATACGAACAGTTTCTACCTAAGGAATCGGAGAATTATGTATCGTAAAATTTAAAGAGGGAGCTTTCCGTGAGCCGGCTTTATTTTCAATGCGGACGAAACCTGATTTATCAGGAGAGAATGTTAGACCCAGAGGTGGGAGGCGAATTTCAATACATCCAGCGCGTGCTGAAGGACCGACTAATGAATAGACACATCTGGATGACAGCACCACAGGTTTATATCACTGGTATACGCAAGCACACGGATAGAAGGGATGGTCTCTAGGGCTCGACGAAGAGGAATAAAAGCCACATAAAATAATGTGGGGGCGAGAACAGAGTCCTGGGGCACGAAGTTACCAAAGGGCTTTCCGTGGACACAAACACTGAAAGCTCGATTTGCTAAAATGTGTGAATAGAGAGGAGAAACCGGTGTGGGATACCAAGAGTTTGAAGGGAGACAAGAATGGCAGAGTGAAGGATGTAATCATATGCCTTTGTTAGGTCTGTAGCGTTCACGGTTCGTACAAGGTGACTCTGCGGAGAGTGGTCAAGCACGTCAGCAGCCAGTAGCAAGGCCGTCCTCAGCTCCCATTTGTGGGCGAAAACCAATTTGAGCATCTGGGTAACGATTATGAAATTCCAGCCACCACGACAAGCGTGCGGAGAGAATGTTTTCATAAAGCTTGCAGATGGTAGGCGTGAGAGAAATTGGACGAAGGTCCGAGGGAGATACTGGAGGCTGACATGGCTTAGGTATTGGAACCAATATAGAATGCTCCCAGTCTCCCCGCATGACGCCAGAATGTCACACTTTGTTGAAAGAATCAAGTAAGGTTTGCAAAGCCGTCCCTTCCAAGGTGCGGAATAAGGAGTTAGGTATGCCGTCGTGCCCGGGAGTATTGGTAGTTTTTAGGAGTTCAATGGAGGCCAGCAGCTCTGCCATGGTTAGGTCAGAAGTAATCTCATCGGAGGGCTCTGTAACCGATGTCAGGCGCCGAAGTAGCGGTGCAGTCATTGTGTGGAAAAAACTGACGGGCTGCTTGTTGTACAAATGTGTCCTCATCCACATTTAGCGCCAGGCGAATGCTCTCTGTGTAACCTGCAACCTGAGAAGGGCGCTCCATGGTGTGAAACACTCTCCAAAGATGTCGATTGCCCTGCGTAGAGGACAGACGGGCACACCATGCAGCCCAGCGTTGCCTGCATAGCCGCTTTGCATAGCGCCGCGCACGTGCGGTGGCGCGGTGAAGAGTGGGAAGAACCGAAGGGTCATCGGGGTGACGAGTAGCGTAAAGACCTGCCTGGCGACAAAGAGCCCACAGATCCAGGAGGTGTTTATCCAGGTTTAGACCGTCTTTATTTATAGTAGTGGTAATAGTGTGAGTCACGAGAACAGCAGAGAGAGAGAGTAGACAGTGCTGAAGACGGGTTGAATGTAGATAAATGATTGTCTGCGCGTTCTGAGTCCTATGATGTCATGCGTACGCTTCAGCGTATTTTCCGTAGACGCGTAGGCTTAGGGAGATTAATATAGGGCTGTGATCACTACCCCACGTATATGAATCAACAGCCCAACGAGGGTTACCGGGGCCTAACCACCAAGTCAAATCAGGTGAATACGGGCCACCTCGTGGGCGTGTAGAGATATTTGGGTGGTTTAAAAGTAGAAAGGAATTATCTGAAAAGCTGCCTTTTATGTGTGCGCCCCTTGAGGAATCCCATGGGTAACCCCACAAAACGTGCGTGCGCCGTTGAAGTCACCACCACCTAGAATAGGAATACCCGATTTGATAGAACCTAGAAAACGAACCCATCCTAGATTGAGAGATTCGGAGCCAGGACGGCCATAAAAAGAAACTAGAACAAGCGGTGTGCGTGCATGTTTAACAAGAAGGGCGACAACCTCTTGACGTGTGTTGCACCACCGTGAAAGATCGAGCAGTGTATGCGTAACTGAACTGTGAATATAAATTTCAGATTTACCTGGCCTGAGGGAGGAGGCAATGCAACGGCGATGAGAGACAGAGGGTGAATGGTATGCGGAGAATCCTGAAAGGCGTGGGAGTGCATTATGCTCTTGCAGTAGGAACGCCCATGCCTTCAGCTTTCCGTCGCGAAGGCGGATGTTCACTTCAAAGACCTTATTACCGAATCCTCGACAGTTCCACTGCACCACCAGAGATGATGCGCTATCCATTACGAGTCCGAAGAGCTTCTAAGATGAGGAATGTCACCTGCTTCATGAGCGCGAATATCTTATCCACTGTCGGGATAGTCACAGCTAACGGGTAGTCGGCACTTGATTGTGGCCCAGTGCTTGATCGAGGCGATTCCTGTGATAACTGCTTCCGAGTTATAAGAATTATTCGAGAGGAGTGAGAACGACGCTGTTCCCGGCGCTGGATAAGTTCGTCTAGTCGGCGGCGAGCCTCCGCGATTATATTGTCTAAAGTTGTGTCTTCATCTGTGGTATCCACATGTGATGGATGCACTGGTCGTTTTGATGTACCATTTGATCCGGGAAGGTGAGCCGCTTGTGCATATGAACGCTGGTGAGGAGACGTATGGTGAGCAGCGGGATCAGATAAAGGAAGTTCAGGAAAGTCGTTGTCGTCACATGAGGCAGCAGCAAAGCGATTACTTGTAGGAGTATCCACTTTCGCAGGCGAGTTGTGAAACTTCTTCGCTTGCTTCTTCTTTGGACAATCGAAGGAGCGAATGTCATGGTCCGGCGATTTGCATAGGGCACAACGAAATGTTGGTTCATTCATGTCGGCCACAGCTGCAGCATTAGGACAGGTATTTTGCATATTTCCTTCTTTGTGGCAGTGATAACAAAAATACGACGAGGTCGGAAGGGCTGTGGTTTGACGATCGCACCGTAGTAGGTAAGGTACTCCGGGAGAGGCAACGGGCCTTGCAGGATGAGCAGGTGAGAGCCCTGGCCCATCATATGCCTTGCTTGCAGTACTACGTGAGTTGAGCAGCGAATGTTTGCGGGCACCTTCTCGGGAGGGCCTGTGCTGTCGACATGAAAAACCATGAAGCGGTAGGTGTCAGGGCCAGATTCAAAATATATTTTTACCGGGACATGCTTGCTGTCGTCTATCTGCGTAGCTGCGCATATTTTCTAGGCGCTCGTCAAGGATCTCAAGTTTACCGTGAAGGTGTTCGATGGGCGATGGACGACAAACCCGCAGTAGTTCCAAGAGCCCAGAGCGTGGTCAATTGTGGCTTGAACATTTTGGGCAGGGATGGCAGTCATATTCTAAGAGCAATGTAGGCTTGATGGTAACACGGAACGAGTTCGCAGCAGGTGGAAACGAGGCTTGACTCACGGGAGGCATCTGTGGAGGTGGCAGGGGCTCAGGCGCTGGTGACGGCCCTCGGTGGGAATTCTGAACCGGCGCGACGGGCACAGTTTCTTGAGGGAGTGTCACAGGCACGGAGGCGGTGAAGCAGTCCATGTCCCAGGCCACAGTCGTTGCATCGGAAGACGGCGCAGGCTGGGCGCCCGGAGGCGCTGACGATGGCGTGGACGTGGAGTCTGCGTCAGGTGGCAACATAGCGGGCACCCGCGTAGCTGTCATCGACAACGCAGAATCCATGCAGACGCGTAGCGCGGCCTCGCTCGGCAGCGCCGAGCTAAGCCTAGCTTGCTCCTGAGGGTTCCGGTTAGCCTTTTTCACTTGAGAATGAGCCCACCTTGCCGGGAATTTCTCCGCAGGGGCGTCTTCGGCATTCGTTCTCGCGGAGGGCACTGTCCCGCCCACGCCACACGCGAGAAAACAGGCCAAAAAAGCGAAAACACGGAGCTACAAGTGGACACGTATTGTGCACGTCTTGGCTTGGCTTGGCTCAATCACAACAATGCATACTAAGGTTACGACATGCTGCATTTTCAGCACTTTTGCGGTGCTGTCTGAGCCTTTCATTTAAGCATTGACTTGTCTGGCCAATATGAAAACTCTTACAATGAATAGCAATTGAATGCACAAATAAGATTTTTTTTACACTTCATAAATTTCTGCACATGCTTTTCGTACAGTCGGGGTTTGTTTTCCTAGGGCTCTTCACGCGCGGCTGGAGGTGATAGTTTGGAACATTTCAATCTTTTCAGCAACACATCGGCCACGGACGAAAGTATGTAAAGTGGATAGCCAGAACTAATTAGCCTATCCACCCGATTGCTGAAACTTCCTTCAGTTTGATGCACACAGGAAGTAGTTTGGGTGCTTTTTAAGCACGGCATAAAAGTTCCTCGTTTTACGAAGCCGCCGTGGTTGCTTACTGGTTATGGTTCTCGGCTGCTCACCCGAAAGATACGGGTTCGATCCCAGCCACGGCGCTCACATTTCGATGTAGACGAAATGCTAGAGGCCCGTGTACTCTACGTCGTCAGTGCACGTTAATTAACAGCAGGTGGTTGAAATTGTACGGAGCCCTCCACTACAGTGTCCCTTATACCCTCAGTCGCTTTGGGACATTAAACCGCATAAACCAGCTTAAACCATGAACGATTCTTTTTTCGAGCTTCGCGAGTGCAAGGACCTGTATGGGAGCAACGATTTATTCCCCCTGGGTTCGAAAGACCAGCACACACGGCAAGGAAAAAATGTAAGCTCAAATCCAGGGACTTGGTGGTGTCATTTGCAGGAACTTCGTAAGTCATATCTAGATGAGCAAGAACATCGGAGAAATAAGCACGAACTTGGGACACTTCCACGCTGAAAGCTTCACGGCCGCAGGCAAGCTAAACAATATAGTTATCCACAAAATGATAAACTTTCGCTACAGCTGTGTCCTCAAGGCGGCCCTGTAGGGCTCTGTCATGCTTTGGTAAAAAGAAATCCCCCAGAATTGGACCAGCATTGAACCTAAACATATGCCCCTCTTTTGAATAAAAATTGGGCCTTCCCAATCTGTAAACGTAAATTCGAGGTAGGCTAATAACTATTTTATCAAGAATGGCTGAGTGACATGCCAGCTTTGTTTTGAAAACAAACGGCTCCGTGTTTTTCAGTGGCAACAAATGTTCTGTAAGCGCCTGAGCATGAAGGTGAAAGTCTTCTATTTCTGATGGCAATTAGCACAACTCGAAATATCGATGAAAAGGTGGTGTTTTTTCCATAACAGTGAGCCTGTCTCCTCCTTCCTTCTGTTGCAAAGTGTTCAAGCGCAATATTTATTTCGTCTTTCTGCCAAGTAGTGTATGTAGGGAGAAAGACAACTGACCGGGCCAGTAACATTGACATCGTCTCTTCCTAATGCTCATCCTTTTTCAATGCACTACCACCTGAGCGAACGCAGCTGGGCCAAAGGCTGACTCATAACAGCCTCAAAATTGGCACGACGCTTCTTTTTTTGCGTACCTAATATTGGTAAAACGCACGATACTTTAACAATTTATTTTAAATGCTGATACTCCTATACTTTATTTTTTAACAAGCGATACCTAATATCGATACACAAAATGCATCGAAAGATAGTATCGAAGATTCATAGATATTCTATACTGCCCATTCTTGTCCCTTGACACAACTAAAATTTCCTCCTTTTTATAGACTGAATCCTTTTTCTTTTTTTGTGACAACCATGATTCCTCTCTCTATGCCCTGATTCCCTCTCTGCTGTCTTTGCTCAACGTTGTCATCAATAAACACAGACTGTCGATGCGCTTACTTGCGAGCGTCGGGTGACCAGCTCAACTGGGTTTAACCCAAAGTACAACAAAGAAAGGCAAATGAAAATAAAGGAGGAAAAGAAAGCGCAGCAAGAGATTTGCAACAGTACACCCTTCTCTTAAATGTTAAACGCAAGAGAAGGCAAATTAAAACCTTTAGGCGCCCCTTGACCCGCAGCACATACGACCAGCAATCGATCAATATCTCGTAAACAGAGTATAATGCACGAGTTTTGCACGGCAAACACTACCGCTCAGGTTTTTTTAACTGCACAGACATTTCACAACGGCACTAAGAAACGGAGCTTGACTGATCTTGGTATTAACGTCGATTCATAATGCTGCGCGAAGCTTCAACTATCGAATGTACAATATTTTTTAGTTCGGTGTTGCTTTCACTCGGTGCAGAATATAATTAAGTGCATCAATGTTGTATTGAAGGATATGGCGCTGTGAACAACAAACTTTTTTGCATAGCGCATTGCCCTCTTACTATATGAATACGAAAGTATTTTGAATATTTACGTTGCACGTCAACACCAGGGCTATGAGCCACAGCGAAGTGGAGTGGGCCAAAGTCTCAACCTCAACCTCAGTTGCATTAACCTCAGTTTCGTTGCCATACCCAAAAATAAGCAATACGAACTCGAGCACTGCAACAAAACGCCACAAGGACTGCGCCTCTGCGGCTCATCGAAAGGTAGATGGAGTCTGGTTACATAAAATTAGTTATTAATGATTTCTTCTCGGAGTAATAAATTGGAGAGATATGGGATATGTCTTTGTCCTACAGTAGGTGTAGCGACGCTGATGATGATGATGATGATGAAGATGATGATATGAGAGTTGAAGAAAGAGCTGTGTGGAACAGCGCAATATATGCGCAAGGACGTTTTTCCACATAATTGTATAATTGCTCATAAATTGCGCGTACTGTGAACATAGTATGTGCAATTTATTTGGACTCCGGCGCCCACACTTCGGGCCTCTGAATTCATGTTCAAGATGCCAAAATTGTATAGATCACTGCGTGCTTTCTTGTAAAAGCTTTTCCGCAGCCAAAGTTCAGCGTTCAGGAAAGCTTTTTCTCTTCAACACCTGGCAATTATTTCTCCTGAGAACTTTTAAATTAGTTTTGCTTCTATGTAACAATCTTGGAACACACTCTTGCCTTGCCAAGCTACAGGCGATGCTTGCGGCTTACGTTGACTGAAGTGTGCACTAAACATTTCTTCACATATATTCTTGAAAAGCATCGCCGCTGAATTCTAGCCAGCCAAGCTACGATTACTTGCAGGGTTGCAACATGCTAAAATCAGAGTGCGATGACGTTATGGGACGCTGAAGCTCATAGCAATGCATCACTGTACCTGGAAACGTAAGATGTGAAGAAAAAACTGGTGTAGACATATAAGCTCCGTCATAAAGGTATGACGCGAAAGCGGTGGTGAGTTAATGCCCATATATGCGGAATTGGCCATTCTCATCTTCACATTCATAGGTTTCTGGTAGTCCTCATACCACTCCTTGCGCAATGATGCAGCGATTAAGGGATGTGCCACTTTCCTGCGATGGCAGATGTTTTTACCAGTGGGGCGTGTGCGAACCAAGTTTCTCTTCCCGAGAAACCTGTCACGATCAATTTTTAATTTAACTGCCACCTGCCACGGTGGTCAGTGTGCTCATAATCCCGTGGGCAGGTTGTGATGGCGCGACAAGGTCACGTGATCTAGGTGGCCACGTGGGCCACCCTAATTTTTTCCCTCACAACGTCGATGACGACGCCACATTTTCTGCATTTAACATTATCGCTTTAAAAGAATTTGGGAAATTGCTGCCGAGCACATCGCTCATTAGAAGTGGTGAGTGCCTGGCGATAATCATGCGCCCATAAACTTCCTATCGCAGTCAACCCTAAACGGTGACTGGACGACAAACGAAGAACCTGAACTGTGTATAGGGGGCTCCTTCTCGAGGGAAGATGTGTAAAAAGCGATGGCAATAAGTTTGTGATTCGCCGAGTGGGTTTTCGAGGTGCACACCGCACTGTGACAAGCCTCTGTCAGGCTTACTCACGTGCTTCTGCATTAAAACTGAGCACTGTGGAACTGAAGGCCAGCTGGGCAAGAGAACTTCTGAAATGTATAACTGTTACCTGAATTCTACTAGTGCTCTGTACAAGGCACACAAAAAATTCCCTGAATTTTGAAACCTTTCATTGGAAGTGCGACATCGCCCACAGAAAGAATTATTTAGAATGCGACACCTGCTTCATTTGCAAAATTTCAATCTCATACGGCACATATAACATTGGCCAATCAGGAAGATACATAAATAAAAAAAATCGAAGACTCGCGGAATTGTTCCCAGACCACGCACCCACCACGCAACCAGGCAGCGCACTGTGCTCGAAACGAGCGTCATTCAGTGTTATCATAAAAACTGCGATGTGCGAGTATACAACTACGTCCACATTTTCCTGCGCGAGAGCGCGGCGGTGATTCACTTCGGCGACACATGCTAGGACGTCATCCAAATCCATGGTCCATGGGCGCGGCAAGTTATAGGGCACATTGCCCTAGCACTGCTCTTTAGCATGGCAACGGTGTTTCTCCCTGTCACTCTAAATACCATCGGCATTTTCATATTGACAACGACGGGCTGGAATACAGACGTAGACAATGCTCTCCAGGAGTCAACGGACGCCACTGTACGCTGCGCGCAGCTCATGGGCTTAACATGCTCCAGCGAGGAGTTTTGAACTGCTCCTGGTACACTCACGTCTGCGCATACACGCATGCAACCTTTTCCCCACATGGTTAGGATCTCTGTCCTCAGCAAAGCGGTAAAACAGACTTCACGACACAGTTTCTCCCGCACCGAATCCACGCGGTCATGAACATGGTACAGCACATGTCGAACTGGTGAAACGGCTTGGTACAGACAGACACCCTTAGACTGACACCAGCCTTACTGCATCCACGCCTCCCTTATCACCTCCCGTACAACGACCTTATCAAAGAAGAGCACTGCGAATTTGAGGCGGTTATAAGTAAGACAGTGAAGACGGCGCTAGGGCTACTGTTTCGCAAACGCACATCTGCTCTCCTTTCTCGCAGCATGCACAACACGCTCAATGAACTGTTATACGCGCAGAGTGCAAGCCAAACACAGCGGCTGCGTGAACAGCCCCTTAACGCACCGCACCCCGCAAGGCTGCTATTTCCTCACGCGCCTCGGCTACGAGACGCCCGATACTGCAGCATTAACAACGAGGTGAAACTCCTTCATGATGACAACTCTCGGACCCGCTTCTGCACTGTGTCGCACAATAGGCACCCAGACAGATATCAAGCCCAGAACAACTCCGTCCACATTGCATTCAGAAGCGCTGTGGTCGAAGAGACTCATCCTCGCAGCCAGAGTACAGGGCAGGAACCACTTCTACAGCCGATACCAACACTCCGGTACTCGTACCTACTGAAATTTGCGCCAGAAGCAGCATGGACCTCAGGGAGCTCTCCATAGCAAGGTCTGTGGACAATGCAGCACACTACAGACGGACCAATAATAATAACCAGTCAATTATAATCCTTACAGACAAGTAGTAAGCTCTAGACGCTTCAAACGACGCAGACTCAACAGGACCGCAGCAAGAGTCTGGCTGCCAGGGCTATCCCTGCGAATGAGCGCGCACACACGCTCGCTAGAGAACACCAGCACCAGGTTGCCTCGAAAACAGAATGCGGGGCAGGCTTCGAGTGTGCATTTCTCCTATCCAGATTGCTTACGCGGGTGGTGTAAGCACCACCGCATGTAATACCTTGCACTTCACTGCAGACACTAGAGAGAGGAAGCTGTCCTATATCGGCAGCTACACAAAGACACCTTCTTATCGCCTTAAGACCACACCCCTACAACATGCAGCTTTTGCACAGGACCCCCCACATTCAACCAGATGGTCTGGGAATATATTAGCACCACCTAACTTGCCCATACACCACCGATCAAGGGCCTCATAGGAACGCTGGCTGTGCCTCCCCTTGCCTGGACACCAGGTTTTGCTGCTCAGGTATGCACAGGAGATTACAGACAGCGCTGGACTCTTGCAATTAGGGGCGGTCACTTGGCGGAAAACATCCATGTTCACAAAGTTTTTCCTCTCTCTATCTCTCTCTCTCTTGCTTTCACAAATTTTATCATCACTCATCACTCTGTGAGCATGTCTTTCTCGAAACCAATGCAAATTTCGCATGCCGTGATTATCGTTACAAACAAAAACGCCCCCGACGCCGCATATCCCTTTTGTTAAGTAATTCATGCCAATCACCGTAATCAAAGCAAACATTTTGTCATCAAAAAATACCATTGAGTCCAACCCAACTAAATTTTACGAAGTAAACATCGCTTTGATTAATATGAAACGAAATCTACACGCCTAAAATGTCATCTTTTCTGTTTTTTCGAAGTGCAAATTTCCTGTTGTAATTAATTATGCACCATCAGAATTTCAGGGCTATATATTTGTTTATTTTTAGTGTTTTGCCTGTACTCAGCCTTGAATTTTTTTCTCATGATAATACTTGTGTTCTAATATTTGAATTTCTTCATAGAGCTAATTCGAATATATGCGTTTTTCTAGTGCTAGGTTAACACTGTTCTGCTATTTTTTTTACTGGAATAAAAGGTTAATTTTCTAACACTGTTGAAATTCTTTCTGCCTCTCATGTCAGGCTCATAGAATACGGTACTTCTCAGGGGGCCAATTGTAAAGGTGGTGAATATTAATGAAATTTTCAGAACAAAGCATTAACAGCTTATGAAACGTAAGCGCCGAGATTGCCTCTGGAAGCGTGTTTTCAGGCGTGTGAATGAATGCTGTACTAATCACATACACTTCATGCTTTATTACCATTGTACTCATTGAAAAAACGATGGAGTGTTCTTATTTTTGTTCTATTCTTTAGGCTTATGAACGAGAAATGGTAAGACTGAGAAATATGAGAATTATCAGCGACCCGTATCGAGCATTTTCGGGCAGGATTAGTATCCCGGGAACCCACAGTTAACAGTGCGTACCTATCAGTGATTTCCGCACCATGTTGCTATATTTCATAACAAGTTTGTGGCATAGTTGAAAACCACTTTTAAATAGCAGGCACCACACGGCTGCCATTCGTTCACCACATATTGTGCTGTGTCGTCCCTTGCTTGCACTAATGATAAAAAACATCACGACAACTGCTGGATGCGGGATTCAGTGAAGTGATAAAGTGAACTGCGAGGTATTTTAAAGACATAATCTTTAGTAAAAATTATTTATGGAGTTCCAAAATGACATAGAAGTCATTCTTTCATATGAGACGGATATATTCATGTTTTGAGAAATATTCCCATTTTCGAAATGACAAAGTAATTAAAAAATTACGAAGACTCATGGTGTTCAACCGAAAAATACTAATCCAGCGGCAACTTGCATCCCAATGATACGTCTCCATATTTAATTATAAATTAATTTCGAGGCTACTAACGGCGAAAGGTACGCAGAATGCGTGGGACTTCAGGCTTCACCAGATCATTACCGTTACTAAACAACATGTCACAGGAAGCGCGCCTCAAACCGCGATTTAGTTGTCAGGCAGGACATGTTTTCAAAAAGGGAAAGAAAAATACTGTGTCGCTAAGACAGCGAATACCAATAAGGCAGCATAGGAGGTGGGCAGAAAATATTTTTCTGTGACGACTTCATTTTTTTTTAGATTATTTATTGTTTTCCTGCTCTGTTAAACTTCCCTGCAACAAAGAGAAGGCACAGCAATAAAAAGAAAAGATATCATGCGCCACACTTCACGAAGGAGGCGAACCAGCAAGGCCGCGACGAATCTGGAAAGGGCGACATATAGCAGAAAATGAGGCAGCGGCTCTCGAGCTGAGAAAATAATATCACCTGGAGAGCACAAGATCGTTATTGAAGGTCTCTGAGATTCTTAGCCTCGCATCTTGATTCAAAATTGAGAGCGCGTATACTCGGAACGCACAGATTGGCGACATGCAGTGGCGCGGCGTTCCCACAGGCCTAGACTGCACGCCGCCCGCGGGCGCGGAGAGAGCCGGCACTACACAGCCCACAAAGCGGTCCTGTATTTAAAAAAAAAATAAAGCTGAAGAAAAACCACATAGAATTGCGGGTTGGCGGTGGCACGCAGGCGGTAGCACTCGCAGTATAGCCACTACAGAAGCAAAGAAAGCGATCCAGAGGAGGCAGGGCCCACAAACAAGATTTACTGCGACATGCATAAGGGGAATTCCCCCAAGAGAAAAACTGATAAAAACTAGTTGCGCAATGCAGCCCAACCGGGTTTTCGGTGTCGCGTGGCGCGTAGGCGCATAAGTGTAGATACCAGTTCATTGCTGTTTGTGCCCGCGTCTGCGTATGTCTCTGCGTGCGTGTTCTCACAGGCTTTACGTATGGAAGTATCTGTGAGTGCAACTGCAAAGGAATCTGATACTGAGACTCAGAAATGGCTCGCAGCGTTACGCAAGCCGCTTCACAAGAAAGGCAGCTTTCTTTTACTGCATCTTACCTGCCGGCTGTTTTGTTACGGGGTCATTTGCAATGTATTCTGAGCGATCTGAGGAAAATTTTCGATGAAATGTGGCATCCGTATTCAAGCCGAAAGTAGCCATGAATTTGAATTGCTTTCACTTTTAGGCTCCTCTACTAAACACTCCTCGGACCATTCAACAGCCAAGGCATCCTCCTCGTCTTCCTTCTTCGTTTGTAAAAATAGAAATAAACAAAAAACTTGCTGAAGAGTTCATAAAACAATAAAAATAGAATATAAATAGACTATGAAGACGCTAAACGCAGAAGACGCTGACAGCTGAGAAACTATTTCACAAACTGCGAAGTTTCAGGAGCAAAGGCAGCGGCGACAAGAAATAACAAAAGTGCAAAACAATTAAATAGACAAAATGCGCAAAAAGCCACGAGGAGGAGGGTAAGGGAGACTCGAAAGTCAATAGCGCAAAGGACCATAGACTCCCGCCCCCCCCCCTTCCTGTTTCTCTAGGACCTGTAGAAACAAGTGACCGATGGTCAGCAGTCTCTAGGCACCCAATATGGCCTTGAGACCGGCGAATAACGTTCCATTTCCGAATATGTGAACGAGAGAGATTTCGCTTGCTACACTTTACTACAGCGATGCTGACGACGAAAACAAGGGCGTCCAATGCGGAACTGGTTCCCATATAAATCTTTCAAGAAAAATGTAAATCCTTTGTGCGCTCGCGAAAAGATAAAAAAACGAAGCGTAAGAAATAAAGAGAATAAACATTTTTGCACTATTCTATACGTTAGAACATCATAGGAAGCAATTATCAGGCATTTTTAGAGTGTAAGAGAAATGCTGCGTTACGGGATAATTTATTAGTGATTTCTAGTTATTGACGCACATTGTCATCGCATGCATGCCTACGCTTGTCTACGTGTCTTTCTATGTTCTGGCCTCGCGCTAGTACGCGCTGCTGAAAACGATGCAGCGAGCCCGACATCTTATCCTATAACTACATTGTGTTCACCAAGCATAGTCGCGGCGAGGAGCTTGGACTCGGGCATATCATTGCATTAAGAGCTACACATATCCCACATAATCACGATGACGTTATGAGTTCACGGGACGGTGTTAAAGTTATTTTCATCTAGTACACACTACCATCATATGCCACTTTTTATGAAATATTAACCTGTGAACACAGCACGCATAGAGCTGAGTAAGTGGATATGCGAATGCAAATCACCCAGCACTTAAGTCTTCATCGTTGTATATTGGCCACACTAACGCAGCTAGAGAAATTTCAACGCATGGCAGTCACCTAAGGAGCGTACTCCGTTCCCGATGGCGTACATACAAGCACGGCACGCCGAAATGGAATACGGTTATTGTTTAAGTCCTGCTCAGAGCCTTTGGTTTCAGGAATAAGCTGGCACGGGCGCGATTTCCTTCCGGGCGTTTTTTGACTGACAGATGCCAAGTACCGGAGGAAAGCACCAGATCTATATTAAAAATTTCACGTTAGATGAACCATGAGTCATTTACAGACAAGAGGGCGATCTTAGGACGTCATCGATTACTTTTAAAGCGATCGGCCGATTCGCAAGCCGTTCGCTGTGTAGACCAGGTTATAGTACCCTAAAAAAAAATGATCCCATTGTGAGATATGAACGGTCAATAATTCTTACTTTTAAAATGGGTTATCCTGCTTTTTACGCGCAAGCCACTATACCCTTTTCAACAAGTTGCGCTTTATTGTCTGCTTCGCTCGGTTTGGTTTGGTTTGGTTTATGGTGGTTTAACGTCCCAAAGCGACTTCAGGCTATGAGAGACGCCGTAGTGGAGGGCTCCGGAAATTTCGACCACCTGGGGTTCTTTAACGTGCACTGACATCGCACAGTACACGGGCCTCTAGAATTTCGCCTCCATCGAAATTCGACCGCCGCGGCCGGGATCGAATCCGCGTCTTTCGGACCGGCAGCCGAGCGCCATAACCACTCAGCCACCGCGGCGGCTCCGATGATAACTAAAGTGTGATGCATAATGTATGATGTCGACTGAAAATTTTTCACGTAGATACGTATATAGTCTATAAATATGCCATCTTTTCATGATGAAGCTCTTAGCTGTTTGAATGCCTGAATTCATCGCGAATCTGGCACTGTTTCTAGGTACAAGCATCTGCACTTTTTCAAAGCAAAAATTGACGCACATCGCTTTTAGCTCGAAAATCCCGCGCGCCCCCAATCGCCTACATTAAGAGAAACGGGCTGCTGCAGCCGTTACAGACATGCATACCTTATTAAAAACGCACATTGCAGGGCGTTTTAAATGTGAAAGGCGCTTGCAGAGACTCTGTGTGTGGCTGCAGGTTGATCTAATCATTGACGCAGGCTTGACAACGCTTAGCATATGCAAGCTTTCATGAACGCTGCCTGGAACATGGTAAACTCACTGACACGTGCATCCATCACTTCAGAGTTCTTCAGTTTCTTTGACCTTCTTCTTTGTGTCGCTCAGCGGGATACGGTCTTATCGGCGTCTAGAAATCGAAAGCACGTGCGACACAGTGCTTCACGATGCGCATCCCGAATGGCGTGCCGTACGGTTTGCGGCGCTTACGCTCTATCTGGAGGTAAACAAGTGGCGTGTACGGACTAACAGTACCGGCGGCTGCCGATGGCCCCCGACATGCAGTGTCTTTCGAAGACATATCGGCTGTCAGCACAGCAGCTTCAATGCGGGTGGCAGGTGCCGCTGAGTAGAAAAGCATAAGCTTGTTGCTGCGCCGCGAGCAAGACAGGAAAGAAGAGAAGGCGGGTAGGGAGCCGGGCTAAGGTAACGCACTGCGCGCCTTTCTCATGTTTGCCTATCGGACACGTGACAGTAACCAGACCTCCTGCTCCTGTATGGGCATGGCTCAGGGTCGGCTTGTTCCTACGTACTGGTCAGTTCAACGTTCGCCCTTGCGACAAAACTACAACTTCGTTATCAGCGTTACTCGTAGCGCCGACCTGTACTGTCTCCAGTTTGCTCTGTGTAGGGGCAAATTGGCTCCCCAATCATGTCCAACGTTCTCAGACAAATATTTTGAATATTGAAAACTTGCAAGGTAGTGTTATTCAAATATTGAAGGTAATAGCCCATTCATGTCAAGTGTAGCAAAATCTTTCGTTTAAACTTTTCCATCGCTCGCATGGAGCAATTAAGTCTGCAATTGAAAACCAATGGCGAACACTTTTGACGATAGCAAAAATGTTGATAACAAAACAAAATGTAGTCGTGTCGAAGAAATGTCTGCGGTTGTATTCATTGTTTTATTGAAATCTCACAATATATGAAAAAATTGCGTTCATATATTCTTCACCGTTTAAATATGCTTTTCTTAAGAATTGTTGGGTGTCTTTTGATTTAACGCTCTCCTTTTACTTCCTGTATACAACGATTATTTTGTTCTTTTTTCTGTAGGTATCAAATCAGGCTTTTGTCTTCCCTTGAGGATACGAAAGAATTATCCAAAACAGCGCAGGAAGACATGGACGGAAGGACGAGACACACACGCACACACGCTGTGCTAGGTCAACACCAACTAGACCAACAAGTCACTTTGATACAAAATAATTATAAGCACTTGCTCGATTCAAAAGCAGTAATGTCACCTTCAATGTACTGCAGGGCTATTAAGGCGGAGTGCGACGATCAGCCATTTAGTGCGCCACCGTTTTAGATAAGACACGACAGTTCGAAGCTCATCTTTATTAAATCCTCAAAGCGTGCCAAAGCCAACTTGCAGTGTCCCTTCTTGCGTCCTCCGCATCACCATTCCGTCGAATGTCAGGGCTTGCTATCAAAAGAAATTGGTCCTGCTTCACACAAGGACTAATACTATCGTCGAGCTGGCTAGATGTCAGGCCAGACCTTCTGTTTTTATTTCAGCGTTCGAGAGCAAGTTCCCACATGAGGCCCCGTAATAATAAGGTAGTATATAAAACTTCCACGCATCGCGGCTTGGTAGCTAAATACTATTCTCGCCTAAAACAGTAGCGTGTGCTTGCCAAGTTTCGATTACAGAGAGCAGCTTACACCGACAATTAGTGCTGTTCGTGTATTCTTGTGTCTTATCGGCAATGCCACGGTCCGACTGTTTTCTTTCTTTTTTTAGCAGCACACCGCTAGGGAGGTCTAGGCTGCTGTTGGCATCACGAGATAGACTTCGTCAGCAGTGGGAAGGAGGGGGACGCTATGTTAACCATGGGTTATCTCGCGCCCGAGTAAGTCGAAATCTATATCGGTGCCGATGCAAGACGCACACTGTCATTCGGAGACTTAAGTAGATGCTGTGACGCGTCTCGATGTCTCGTAGATGAGGACCTTTTTTTTACTTCTACAGGCCAAAAATAAAACTTTCAAACCACTTCGCGCCAAAAGAGTCGCACAGTGCCTTTTCTCACTCCCGATAAAAGTCACGAAGAATGACTGGCCCTGAAAAC
This sequence comes from Amblyomma americanum, assembly GCF_052857255.1. Lineage (NCBI taxonomy): Eukaryota > Metazoa > Arthropoda > Arachnida > Ixodida > Ixodidae > Amblyomma > Amblyomma americanum. The sequence goes on from NC_135500.1 coordinate 140,499,768, forward strand.
TGCACCTGAAAAGACCAGGAATTGAGGACCTAAGATGGGGGGTCATAAAAGCAAATTTTCAAATATATTCTCTTTTTAAACATTCATTACTTTGAGAAAACTATGCGATACGGTGCTGAAGGGTTCATACAGGGATCTGGCCACAATATGTTCAGAGAAAAAGAAAACTATTATTTCACGCCGAAACCAGCGGTCAGCTATAGGTTTTACATGACGAGGGACTTCGGTGTGAGTGTTCAATAAACCGTTAGAGTTAAGCTGCATGGGCAGGCAGGCTTTCATTGTAATTGTTTTTAATAGGTCTCACCAATCTTAAACTAGCAAAGTGGAGTTTTGGGCCAGTTGGTAATTCATGAGACAAACGAGGAAAAGTGAGGGAAATGTCTGAGTAGTCACGCACGGTGATAACCGGTGTGCGCTTGGTATCCTGGATGAAGGTATCTTCAGTAGATGTCAATGGAATTTTGCCATCAATAGAGAGACGCCTTTCTTGCGAGCGGACAGCAAGCAACAGCAGAAGGACGGAGCTGGAAAATTGGTTGCTTTGTGCTGCATTGCCTGAAAGTTATCTACGAAAGGTTATCGGGCATTGTACGGCAAATTAAAAAACTGTCGTCATCAGACAAAGTGGCAATGAACAGCCGCAGCCTTGTTCTTAAAGACAACATTACTCTTGATAAAAACGCAATACCAACACCAATAATAAGAGACGAAGTTACTCTGCTTATTCTTGCTTTGCGCAACGCCGGCAGAGAAGCTATAAAACGTTCTTCCAGGAATGCGTAGAGAAAACAAAAATCTTTTTTCTCGGTTACGCTTGAAGGTGTACGTCCAACGCGCTGTAGATATCATTTGCTGTATCCCTGACTGTTCATTTTCGTGGGCCCCGCTCACATCGTAGCGGTGACGTCCACACAATACGACAGCATAAGGCTATCGTTTGAACTGATCGCCTTGCTAGGGAGCTGCCTGGCCCACGAAATTACTGTTCACCCGAGCGAAGAACCAATTTGTCCGCCACGAAATCAAAGCCACGCGGCTCATTTCAAGATGGCTACCACCGACCTTCGCTTTGGGACCGACAGCATCGGTGTTGTCTAGTTCATCGGCCATTTATTTCCGCATCGCCGTTCTTCACCGACATTTGCAACTTGTACAATTAAAACGAGACAAATCGCCAGGTGACAGGCATTGACTTTGCTTCGCTGCCCTTTTCAGTTTTGTTTTTGCGCTCTTTACCCAGATTACAAACGGAACAGTCGAGCGTACGCAGAAAGGAATGCGGATGAAATGCTGCGTTGCTTTCCTGCCAGTCTCGCTACGAGTACCTCTCATCGAGAAAATCAAGAACGATCGAGCGCCTACAACAGGTACAGGAATATACAGAGAAAGATGGAGCTTTTTTCACAGTTATCATAGCGTTCATCTCTGTCTTATTTGTTCCAAATGACCACTCTCTATTCTACTGAAAACTGCATACGCGACGCGCTCCAGCGTAGAGGCACAGCACTTGCCAGTATTCTCTAAGCAGCGTAAAGTTCGGTTAGCACTCTAGAGTGCTCCACTGACTTCTGTTCATGTCTTCACAATGACAGCGAGCGGTGTTGAAGTCAAAAAAAAATTATTTCTAGCAGGAAAGCCACAAACACGTGACTTTAAGTACAGCTTGAACAGTTATTGCAGCGTTATTTCGCTTGAGTAAATGACAAGGCCTAACGTGAAGCCGTAATGAATGGCCTATGGTATGTAGCATATGCAGTTTTTGTTCGTTACGCGAAAATTCTCTTCCTGTACTAGCAATAATTATTTATGTATTTAGAATCCAGGGCGTACACCTATCGTTGTGTTCGCCGTTGCTTCTGTCTGCGTGTTCATACGTGCGCGTGTTTCACTGCAGCCGTAAAAGCTCTCACGAAAATGACCTTAGGAGATCTACTGCGCCACGATGTGTAAAAAAAGGGCCTTTAATTCAGCAGCGGGTACAATTCGTGCATTTCATGGAATGACAGTAATCCTTACTTCGCACCATCAGAAACGAATAGCACTATCGGTTTATGTGCCCCAACCACTTAATGCTGACGCCCACATTATAGTGCCGAAATAAGGCTCAACAAAGGTAGATTTTGTGCAGTTGGTTCGATATTCTGGGGGGGGGGGGGGGGGGAACCACGACTTCAAACAGAAAGAAGAGCTACTGCACAGGACGAGCGGTACGCCCTGTGCAGTTCTCGACTGCGTCTTGTTTGAAGTCGCGGCTTTTCCCCACAAATAGTGCAGAAAGTACATATGTACATATTTCTGTGTGGATTGCTTTCCTAGCAACCTGGACTTTGCGGCTAGAGTAAAAAAAGTAAGAATTATAAGTTTAACGAGACGCGGCTTTTCTTTCAGCGTAGACCTCAAGAATCACTCTTTTTACTTTCTTCAATACCCGCCGCGGTGAAAGTGCCAATGGCGTTCTGCTCTTCATCACGAGGTCAAGTATTAGAACCTGAGCGCGTTGGTATCGCTGCAGTAAAGGCGAAATTCAATAATGTTTTCGTACTCATTTCCATGGCTGTCAGAAATCTCCACATGGACGAAATTATTTCAGTGCTGCCCCCAAGACGTATCTCCCTAATCTGTGCGACCTTGTAACGTATATTTTTAGCACATTAATTTCTTGTATATATTAGGTTGAAACAGCCAAGATAATTTATGGAAGTATCCCGTCGCATATGTTGTTTCACCAAGGACGCTGGCCGTGGGAGAACACCGAAAATGTAAATCTAAAAGAACAGAAACAGGACAAGAGGCAGAAGCGAACCGCCCTGATTTCACCGAGACGACAAACAACCACTAAGGACGCACGAACGCCCTTCGTGCGGTTTTCCAGAAATGGCTCTCAATAGAGGCAACACGTCCGAGGCACTACCGTTTTGCCAGAGCGATCGAATGCCCCGTCTAAACCTCCTGAAAAGCACTGCAGTCGCAAAAGAGAAGTCTGTGTTTTTCGTCCCACTTTCCCCGGCGGGCCGCTTCGCTGCGAACGTGACGAGAAACGAGATATGAGGAATGGCTGTTCCATCATAACGGATGAGGTTTACTCTCCGATGAACTCAACATGGCTTGGGCGCTAGCAACAAATCTGTCGAAGCCCTTTTTTTGCGCTTCTCCTGAGCTCTTGTGAGGGGGAGAACCTACCGATCCCTGGCCGTTTAAATCTGACGGATGAGGTTAATAGAGCTGCTCACAAACCGAGAGAATCGTTCAATGACAGTTCAAACGCCACCATTGAGGCGGCGAGGACCAACCTTATGAGACATCGAACCCATCGGTAGGTTTGCAGCGATAACTTTGCCAAGACATGACGTTGTTTATGCCCAAGAAGCACAGGCGTAGCGGTCACTACCATGGTGCATTAACGAGAACTCCCGCTATCCGCACTTTCATTCGAAATTGCCAGGTAGGTCTGCACCATGGGGACATCTGGACCGCGGAGTAGGCACTCTTAAATATCTGTCTACTATTTCCACGTGGCCCATTCGCCTGAATCCAAAAGAGGTACGTGGACAAAGGCCACGTGAAGATTGTATCCACAGATTAAAGCCATGTAGTACATAAGTACCACATGGACAAGGGCCACGTAAAAATTGGTTCAATTAATACTCTTGTTTGGGCGGGTTGGTTCATCTTTGAACGGGTGCGTACTTGCGCGAAGAAGAAAGGACACAACAAAGGAACACACACGACATGTACATGTGCATGCAATTGAATAGAAGCTACGTTAGCGTGTATCACTTGGTGAAGGGTCAAGTGCGGAAAAGGCACGCGAACGAGAGCCAAGTGAACAAGAACCACAAGGACATAAGCAAAATGGCGGATTGATGCGTGGATGAAACCAAGTAGAGAAGGACCTTAAATGACAAAACATGGCAGAATCGCCACAAACGCTCGTGGACGAGAATTGTGACATACGCTACTTGGACAAAGGCAACATGACTTAGCGCTACGCGGATTAAGAGCCTGGACAAATTCCACGTGGATAAGGGCTACGTGAACAAGGGAGTGGAAGGTGCTGCCAATGTTCCATCAGCGGTCATGAGATTTAAGTGCAATGAGTGGGCATTATTGATAAAGTAGTCGCATATCTTGACCTTGCCTTGTTTAATTTCGAGCACTTAAGCTTCACTGCGTCTAGTCTACTCACAGTAATGGCAGACATCGAGAAAATGAGAACTAAAGAAATGTACGAGTTTGTACTTGAAGCGTCAGACTGTAGTCATAGCTCTTGCTCCATTCTGACAAAGCACGCTAATGAAAGGGGGCAGTTTGTGAACTTGCCGAAGCATCTCCAATCCCTCTTCCATTCATTGCTTATAATATGTAGCAGACACTCATAAACGAAAATTCTTTTTTTGCTCACCTCTTTAATTCCTGAGGTTTTATGATACCATGGAGGAGAAAGACAGTCTTCAGTGAGCTGCTAAGGGTGTCAAAGGTTTCTCCGTTAGATTTTACTGCTTCACAAGTGGCGTATCTAAGTTTGGCACTCTGAGGTTAGTTCATTTTCTTAGCAGAAAACCGGCCCCCTTTTTTTTATGCAGAGCTAGCGATAAAGAGGTACCGCACGCGAAATGGTTCTCTCCAGCAACACCCCACTTATGTCTTCTACACCTGCTTCAAGTGCAAAGACGCCCGATACAAATGGCATAGATTGATCGCCGCACAAGCTAAGATGCGCACTATGGACGTGGAACGTCCGTTTTGATAAAAACCGAATAATTAGGCTGCCCTGAACCGTCGAAGAGAAAAACGAATGTCTACAATTTCACAAAACACATTGCAAGGAGCATGCTCTTGAATATTAAAAGGGAAACACCTAGAAGAACCCGTCGGCGTCTTTCTCAAAGGGTTTGGCAAAACACCGCTTCGCAGCAGATGACAAACACGGATGACACCACACGGACGAAAGGGTATGCGCCCAGGTTTGAGCGGCATTCGCGTTTCTAGCTGAAATAAAGTCAGGGAAACCACAGCTAAATGTATTAAAAAATAGAGCACGGCTTCTGAATTCTCTGCCTCGAGCGCTCGGTGCCGTTTGTTCCGCGAAAATCAGGCGTAGGTTGCGCCAAGGACGTCGACTGCGTGAGGCGTTGGGAATAAGGTCCGTGCAACACGCGCCAAAGACATTGTTAGGGTTGGACGTTGCTGGACGCAGACTGACTGCCTGCGCGTTCCGGCCCGCGAGGTCAGACGAGTGCGACTTGTTGTTCTTGGCAATTCGCCCGCACGGCGTCGTCGCCCTCTCTGCTTGGAAAGGCAGAGTCTGAGAGGGCAGAACCGAGAATGGGTACGCACATGGGGAGAAACTGTCAGGGACGCATTGCGTCGCAGTGTTCGTCCGGCTCGTGTTGTTCAGTTCCATTAAGCCGGTAGCGGCGTGTGCAGATGAGTCGCTCCGCATATGCTTCACGTGGCTCGAGTCTTGCTCGTAATGAGCAATAAAGGGGGTGTTGCCTCTGTCTGCAGCCACTTGACGCTCGTAAAAGCCCATATTTCCTAGTCTCCTTGCATTACTACTAAATTTTTATGCGAAATTTAATGTGAGCCTTTTGCTTCTTTCGATCCGAATGATTAATGCGGTATAGCATCAAACTTAAGCTACAAAAACCTACATAGTTTTTGTTTTTATTCCACCTCACTACCACACGCGTACTGCTGATTATCATTTCTTGATGCCAAGGCAGGGTGTTAGAAATGTGCGCCATTATGTTATCTTAAAGAAATGACCTTGCGGGATACGCTGGTCTCTCATCTCGCTATTTCTATACTTGTTAATAATAATTAATAATAATAATAATTGGTTTTCGGGGAAAGGAAATGGCGCAGTATCTGTCTCATATATCGTTGGACACCTGAACCGCGCCATAAGGGAAGGGATAAAGTAGGGAGTGAAAGAAGAAAGGAAGAAAGAGGTGCCGTAGTGGAGGGCTCCGGAATAATTTCGACGACCTGGGAATCTTTAACGTGCACTGACATCGCACAGCACACGGTCGCCTTAGCGTTTTTCCTCCATAAAAACGCATCCGCCGCGGTCGGGTTCGAACCCGGGAACTATATACTTGTTAAACTTAGTTATCAAAAAAACTGAGGCGAAAAAAGATGAAATTCTTCAATATTTTGTAACAATCGTTCTTAACACGATATGCTCGCATCCTATCACAGTTTCGTGTGATTGGGAAAAAAGCACGAAGGGCTATTTAAACGCATTTATTGCAACGATGCAATGAATTTGCGTATCAAAGATTCTTTCATTCAAATTATCGTAGCAGTGGCTATCGTAACATCGAGCAACATTGATAGTTTATATGCACTGTGCAAAATGTTACGCTACTAACCTTGTCAAAGCGTTCATAAGGCAGTCAGGTTTCTTTAAATCTCTACTCCGCTTTTTTAATGTCTTTCATGCAACGCCTAAACTCATGTCTTTTTGAAATATAGGCAATATGAAAATGTCACATTTCGTACCACTCGTTTTTTCTCGCACTTGTTACAGCTGCATTTAAAAAATTAGAGTAAAACTGTACTGCTTTCTGAGAAGACTGCAACCATTGTGCTCAACTTAATCGACGAAGACGTTCCGCAACTACACTCCGTCTGAAGGGCCTAAAGATGAGAAAAACGTGTAAAAAAAAGAAAAAATTTCGTAGCCATCTGAGAGCTCCTGCCGATCTCACCGAAGTTTTCAACAAACGATATAATTTAGTTTTTGTCATCAGAGAGAAACAGTGCATTTCGAAGAAGCACGTGCAACTTCCCTCTGTTTGACGAGTGCAGTATATTTCTGGTTACATTTTGTTCTACTGCCTTTCTGCTCGTTTGCATTTACTATTTGCTCCCATTGGAGCCCACTCAATGAAAAAAGCACGCCACGGTCCACTCTAACGGTCAGCCTGTCGTAGAAAGGACACAGAGTCGTAAAGCCCCAGCAATAAAACCTCATCAGTTACAGAAATATCTTTTTTAGAGCGAAGGCTTCCGCGTTGCCTCCTGTCTCGCTTAACTGCAAAACTACGTTTCTGCTCTCCGACCACGTGCGCAAACTTGTGCTTTGTGAACAGGCTGCACTAAGAAAAGTTGATGCTGTAATCCAAGTCAAGCCTATAGAGTGAAAAGTTTTCGACTGCGAGACGTCTTCGCCACACCAGGACGAATTTCTTCGTTAACTGCGAATTTTCTGAGGAAGCTGTATAGCTTTTCTCTGTATACTTATGACTTGGCTTGGTGCAATGCCACTCAGTAACTGCTGTCTTACTGAAAAAAATTAATCGTGTTATTTCAAACAAATTGCTACGGTAAATGAAATTGTGCCCACCGAATTTTGGGGGACCAGATGTTATACAAAGAAACCTTGTTTCTCTTTTGTGCGAATGGAGTAGTTACCCAATTTAGTACGAATGATGTTGCCGTGGTTACGACTTTATACTTGACCACCTGCTTTGCTCCCCAGTGTGGACTGCGAAGCGTGAAATAGCAAGCACATAGAAGCAGAGTGCGAACAAGGAAACTGCGGTAGCAGTGAAGAAATGGCGCGACGGTAGTAAACACTTAAGCCCTCGTTTTCCATATTGTTTGATGCAAAGTGCCTATTTTAATAAATAGATGGATTATTTCAAGCGAACAAAGTAAATGACTGTAGAGTTAGCCTTTCTTTTTTTTTGGGAGGGGGGGGGGGGGGAGGGGGCAAGGTGACAAGCTCGACACTTAAGCAAAAGCACCCTTTTCATGTTGGCAATTATTTCGATTCTTCAGTCGACATGCTTTTTTCGTTTCAAAGAAATGCTTCTATCCAAATGTTCGTTACGCACGCGGACAAATATTGAGTTCCCAGAAGATTGGGTGAAGAACCTACACTAAATAAGGAGGCATGCCGTTAATTTTATTTTCAATTCTAATCTGTGCTTTTTCCTTTATGTACTTATTTCTGCTCTCTTCTCTCTTGGTGCTATTTCTACCGTTATTTGTGTTATATTCTTCTTTGGAGTTTTCTTATCTTGCTGATAGATGATATCTTGATAAAAGTTTACTCTTTTATTTTTATTCTGCGAGGCTTACGCGTGATTATCACATAAGCAAGTCTCTTAGATCAAGCTACTATGCCAAGGATATCAGGACTGTTTCGCACATTGTGGGTGGTTTTTTTCACCACATACTTTGCGCATGAGGTGAGAAGGGTATTATAGAGGAAGTATATACTATAAACTAATCTACACTCTTAATTAGAGTAGAGTGCCATCTATACTACATTTGCTACCACCGCAATTAGAACTAAAAAAATTTTCAACAAGGTGACACTTAATCTGCAGCTGCTTTTATTTTCGGGGTATTAAATCGATTGATAGACTGCCATTCTGCCCCGGTAAATTCTTGCGGTGCAAGCGGTCTTAAATGTATCTACGAAGCATTCACACAGCGGCACGGCGCCAGTTATTACTGTTCTTCTGATAACTAATGTTTGCAGCATGATGCGTGCAATTGTGTTATAATGACACATCAGAATAGTATGCGCACAAGCAAACCCGTGAAGTGATCCTTGGAGCACCTTTTCATGATTCGTTCAAACACCCTTTAAAAAATAGCTGTAAATTCCTACAAAGCACCTCTTTACTTGTCCATTAATGCCCTTTTAGAGAGGTATGAGCTTCAGATGCTCCAATCCACCCTTTTAAAGTCCCCTTCCAGGTTCGAACCTATCAAATGAACAATGTCAATGCGTATAGCTGACCGTTATGATCGTCTCTGCAAAAAAATAACGCCATGTGTGCCCTAGGACGAGGTTAGCACTCAAATCAAAGCCGGTTTGCACTCTCTTTCGAGAAAACAAACCTCCTCATTCTCTATGCTGGCACCCGAGGTTTAACGGTGACGGCCCAGCAAACGCCACATCATTTCTCCATCATTCTGTATCGTCGTTTGAAAGTTTATCTGGCTCTTTAACGCTGCGCCCTGTGTTTTGGTGCAAAAAACACACACTTCAGTCTCTTGCACTGGCCTTATTAATGCCTCTGCGTGGTACGGGCACACTGCCCTTCGTTTATCATACACCTCGTTAATTTCTCCTCTTTTTATCATCAACACGAGGACACCGCCTTGCTCAGCCCCCACCCTCCAATCCTAATAATAGTGTTTCACGCATACGTTGAGGAACCATAAGACGCTCTATCGAAATGATAGTTTCACACCGGAATGCGCACGGAAACGCCGCCGTAAATGCGCCAGACTATGACTTCACATACGCTGCGCCTCTCTTAAAACAGAAGGAAAAGAGAAAATTTACCTTGGGAAGGATTGTCGCCCGTACAGATGATAAAAACCAACTCGGACAGAGCAAGAGAGAGAAAAGCGTGTGGAAATCTCTTCATGTCGACGGCTGTAAGTATTATGTTAAATTACAACGACCGATGTATAGAAAATTTTTAAACGTAGTATAGTCAGGAGCCCTTTAAGGGTGCAAAGTTGCTACAGTATATAGTGCTTAGAAGTTTTGAGTACGCTGGGTGAGAAGCCAATTAGTAGCTCATGGTTTTTGGAATTCGCAGGCCTCGTCACGCACATACAAAGATGCCTTCAGGAAAGTAATTCGCTATCAGTCGCGGCGAGTATCAGCGTAGCTGGTAATTAGCGATCTGGATGACTAATGAAGAAAAACGGTTTTCAGTTTTTTGTTTTAATTTTATAAATTCACCGGTATCACAGTTCGCTCAGCACGAGCTCTAAAAAGGCGCACACCTACCAGCGTATCGTCCCGAATCTAAATCTCAAGAACTTTCGTAACATAAGCAACCGCGACTCAGTATTGCAGAACGATAGCCTCCGTCTAGCATAAATACAGTGCTTCGCACTTGTCCCATCGGACTTAAATCACAAGGTGCAACCTCTGAAAGCTTTCTGGAGCTTAACCTGACTGATCGCATTTCGCCAAAGATTACTTGCAGGCCATTCATTACTCGATGCACAGCCGCGCTTGCACAGCACAGCACCCGATATACCGGCAAAGCAGCCCGGTTAAGTGCATGCCTTTTATATGGCCTTTCTCATTGTCTTTGATGTTTCCCTGCATATTTCTACATAGACTAAGATGCTCTAGGCCATTATAACTCTCTGTTCCTCCTAGCATTTTTCCCTTCGCTATGGAATAAGTGCTCAGTTCAGAATATTAGCTACGTAGGTATCTCGTGCTGTCTCTTCATGCAAGAGTGGTTATCACTCAATTTGATCAAATGAACTATTTGAAAGGCGCTTTTACCTTTATTCTACCATCTTTTAGGACAGTTATTGAGGCGATGGTAATGCAGCGATACGCTAACGCAACTTTGCGATTCATGCTGTTTCAGATCCTATAAAAATATCGATCATTCTGTACCTTACCAAGAAAACGAAGGACAATTAATCGTGATCGTGCCAAATGCAAATCAGGTGCGCCAGAAATTCGGTTCTTGCTTCAGTTCCGGCTTCGATTCAAACCTCGGTTTTCAAGGTCAAGCAGGACCCAGACAAATAATGGCGAAATCAGCGAGAGGGGGCCTTAGTGTCCGCGCACAAAAATCTTTTAGTGTTTAAAAAGCAGGCGATAGCGTTTATAATCACACAACGTTCATCGCATCAAAGAAGAAATTCTCTGACGTGAGCGGCACTAGAGTTTTCCGTAGCATATTTCTGGCTGCTGTATATTGCCTGTGGTAGTTCATAGTGAACAGTTCTCAGAATTTGTTTCCTAATTAGCCTAAACCACCATTGCGTCTCTACGTTGAGCACGGTATTACTGAGGTATGATATGACACGATACAACTCGAGCGCTTTGTCATGTCGTAAGACTACATACGCCATACTGTAGTTGGACAGCGAGAATGGGTGACCCGTATTCTTTAAACATCTACTGGTGTCTGGTGGCCCTTATGTACAGGGTTGGTCAAAAGTTCCTAGGCTACAGGGTCTGCTTTTTACCGACACACCTGATGCTCAAAATATCTGTAGGGGGTAGAAGTAATATCGCTCTAACCTCTGAGAACTTTGTTAGTTTTATCGGCATCTTAAATGCCAGGCTATACCAACGAAAAGCGGACCCTATGGCCTGGAAATTTTTGACCGACCGTATACATTATGTGACGACAGAGTTTGCACTTGCGCCTCAGATGTAAAAATGTATTGTCTCCCAAAGAGTTCCTGTGCTTGTGCTTCGCACAGAATTAAATTATATGTGCGATTTTTTATACTTTCAAATTGACGCTTGATGAACTTCATTGTTTGAAAAGAAAATATGAAAATGGAAGGCTTATTATTGTTGTTTGAATCAGACGACTGTAAAAATGGCGTTTGTTCTTATAAGAGAACAAGAAGAGACACCGCCGAAACTTCCTTTTTCTGCGGGTGTGTCGCCTTGCAGCCAGTTTTTAATCGCTGAGAAATTCACTGGCGTCGGTTCTAGTGAGTTTGGTTGTCTTTGCTGGTGCTTGCCTTTCTGTCCATGCGTTGCCTTCTCAGTGTTAGAACTACGGATTTCAACCTAGCAGCTCCAAACGCAATTCTCGCTTGAATTACTTCTTTTATTCTGTGTAAGGCTGCAAAAACTTGTGGAGACTTTTTAGCATTTCACTTGCACGCTGTTGAGTTATGTTAGTTGAAGCTTCATTTCACGCAAAGCGACGATAGAGGCCAGCGCTCCTCAGAGTGTCCAAATCTTCTTTAACAATATAACAAAAAAAGAGGCGACAGAGTTTCGCTGGTGGTCCTACCGAAGACAAAAATGTGCATGGGCGATTCTAGCCCATAGAGCCCCTTACATAGGTATGCGCCTCGTAGCACTCGAGTAATGCTCCGGGGCACCGCAAACAAGGCCTAAATGAAAAGAACTGACCATTATGTATATGCACATCATTCCCACAGGTCCGCCTGTTGAACATTTCACGCACTTTTGAGGGAAGATGAAAATATCGGGCTTTACATGTTTGGTTACCATTGATTGCAATAAATGAAAATCATTTGATTGCTCATTGCCTGCAAAACCTTAGCGACAGTAACAGCATTAGTGTTTTGGTCGTTCTTTATAACGCAACGCCCACACGGTGCGACGTTCTTTAGGCCCGCAACAGTTCATCCCATCTTCACGCATGAGGTTTAGCTGTAATGCAGTGATCATCAAATTCTCTTGGGCAAGGTAATAACCTCCTTTCGACCAAAATGGCATCGCTGGGGGAAATTGCTGCGTTTTCTGGCTTTTTGTCTGTGCTCTTAACATCACTGGACATTGCAGTGTATTTTATCATAATGTGTTGTATTGTATAATATTATATTGCATTGCATTGTATTGTATTGTGTTGTATTGTATTGTACTGTAATCTACTGTACTGTATTGTAGGAAGAACACTATGGTATTGTACTGAATTGTATTGTATTGTACAAATAACACCAGGAGTATATTCACTACACTGCTTCTGCAGACCGAATGCAGAACTGGTTGTACAAGCCGTGCATGGCTTTCGCAGGCGAGGAGCTGCACCAGAGTATAATCAAGCTTCCTGCCTGTGTCTCTATTGTCTCACATTGCTGTAGTCACGCTGGAAGCACGTAGCCGGCTAAGCAGGATATTTCAGATTGCTCTGTATTTTCTTCCCCATAGTCCGTCACAACAACGCTGAAATTCAGTCTTTGAAAGAAAACCGTCAACATATTTTCCACACAAAACTATTCTGGACATGTAATTATTTCTAGTAACGAAACAATGGTTAGCACTAGTTTAGCTGACAGATGATGTTCTTCATACACCAAGACTTCTGTGGAGGAAGATCACGTGCAGTCAGAAGGAAGAAGCTTGCGCCTGCGCCCCAGGAGGCAGAGACGAATAGAAGCGGGAAAAAACCCATGGGCGCGATAAAAAAAAAAGTAGAAATGAAAGACATAGTGTGATGTAGGGGCTGACGTGGCCCGGGGCAGTGTTCGATTGGCAGCGGGAAAAGCGGAAGAAGCAGGACGTCAGCACTGGACAAAGGTTCCTCCGGCTATATACAAAAAATGCTGACCCCAGCGCACTCCTCTTGAAGCACACTGAAGCCTCGAGAAACGTTACCCGCAGGGTTTAGAAGGGCCTAGTCGGCCACATGCCTCCAGTCGTCGGGCGTCGTTGCTGTACTACTCAAGTACAGATCTCTGACCTTGCGTTTTGTACTTTGTTCTTCTATTATTGCTTGCTTTCATGTGATCGTGTGTGCCAAAAAACACAGAGGTCGAGAACAAACGAAACCTAGACGGGGAGAGCACGCAAACTGAGGGTCGTACAATCTCTGCAGCAAATAAAGAGACATCTTGTTACTCAAGACAGAGGCGAAATGAATAATAAAACAGGAACTTGCGACTCCGAAAGTTGTAGTCGTATTCACTAGGTGTTCACAAGAAGAATTCGGAGAAAAGAGTTGGATACAAAAAAATTATTGAAGCACATCTAGTAATCAACGATTCTCTGATTACGCTGCCTTGCTAAGGAACCAGGGAATGAACTGCGAAGTATGGTCGAGAACCTGGACAGGCAAAGTATAACAGGCCTATAACGTAACATCATGCAATCCGTAGTAATGTTCGATAGTCTTGGCAGGGCACAACACTTTACGATAGGAAGTGAATAAATGGAAGTTGTAAGAGAAAACGTTTGCCTTGTGCTGGTAGAAATTGCTGTCCCAGACCACAAGAGTGAAATAACTAGGCGAGTAAGATTGGCGTGGAGTGCATTTGGCACTCTCAGTTTATGAATAGCCCTTATAAGTTTTCCTCAAGAAGAAAGCACACATCATTCGTGTCATGACAGTACTCACCTATAAGGCGAATATATGGAAGCTAACGAAAAATCTCGAAATAAAGTCTGGGTACAGCGCACTTAGCTATAAAAGTAAAACGATAGGTGTGTCGTTTAGAGACATGAAGAAAGCGGAGTGTATCAGGGGAAAAACGCGAGTAGTTTGAATGAAAAGGATAAATGGCCTTAGGCAGGGAATGTAATGCAAATGCAAGACAACCGACGGGTGCTCAGGGCAACAGGGTGGATTCCAAGGCAAAAAAAGCAAATCGGAAGGCAACAGGAAGCCAGGAAGTTGGGCCTAAGGTGGCCGCAGGGGGCACATGAGAGCGTTAATTGGATAGAAAGGCGTTTGTCTTGCTTTGGGTATAGTTAGGTTTGAAAGAACTAATCGTCACAACTAAAACAAAGAACCAGGGTGATGAAAGACGCATATCAGCGCTTACACGTGCTTCTCTTTTTCCTGGTCCTTCGTTTCAAAAGCGGTGTTTCGTTCGTTCAATGTGCAATACCAACTCGCCCACTATGTTATGCAGCTGGGCTGGTACGTGACATAATGATGATATTGGTGTTTGTCACACCGTACAGCTCTGTTCCTTGATTTCGCAACAATTTTTTTGTGCCACTAGACGAACACCAGCTGCATTCTACTGGGGACTGGCATTGTTAAGCACCATATTTTGAAACTACGCTCCCTGAACTGCATATGACAGCCGTAGTCTTAACGTGCACCAGCTACATGTGTTTCAATAAAAGTATTCTAACATGAACAACCAGTTTCTTTTTTCAAATACTTTCACTGACTATATTGCAGCCTATATAAAGACATGTGACAGAATTAGCCATGAGCTTCTGGGTACAGCGTTGCGGCCTTTCTGTTCTAAGGGTATATATTTTTTTTTAATTTTCATACAGCGAATACACGTACTACTCGCATGCTGCTAGGGTGGAATTAGTGTAAAAAAAACATGGAGATTTTTTCTCTCAGTTGGGTCAGTAAGGCTCTGAGCGCGCTATTTCCGCACCAGAAAATATTTAGCGTTTAAATATGTAAGGCTCTTCGAGACTTTCAAGCCCTCGTTTTCCTGTTCATTGATACGGCACCTTATGATCACACTCTCAAATAGTTTATACACATTTAGAAAGAGAAATATACCCCGAACTATGTTTAATTTTTTTCTCTGGTCCATCATTAAGAATAACGTATTTATATCGGAAGTATCAGCCTCAGCGTGATTGGTAACGTACCGCATGTCCATGTAAGTGGAATTTTTCGTTCCATAAAACAGTAGCAGCATCCGAAAATATGGATGTAAGCACTTCTGGAAGATGTATTAAATCCAACTCCTCCTTCCTTCCTTCCTTTTTTTTTTGCTCTGTAAAGGTGCCAAGGCGCAGTCAGCAATGAAGTTGGTTCCTTGATTGGTGATCATATTTCATGTGGGCGCGAAGCTGACAGTACGCAACTCCTAAATCACCTTGACTTTTTCGCGCACATGCGGACCAAGAAAATACACTTTGGCTTCATTTGAAAGGTTGGCTCACTCATCAGAGCCAAGGCTTTCCCAGGCTACACAAACAGCGCTTTTATTTCCTCGTCCACTCTCGTATTAATAGATGATGACAAAGGATGATATTTCACAGCTAGCAAAGGAGCATCTGTGCCATAATTTCTGGCGTCTAAGTTTAAGTAAGAAATTCCGAGGAAGATAGGCGGCATATTGATCTACCTTTCAGATTCCCCAATCCAAGGTGACTTGGAGACTTCCACCGTGCAACAGCCGGAGCCAACAACAGCGCTATTCTGAAAATGCGTCCTAGTCAAAGCCTCATACCAAACAACGTATGGAAGTTTTAGCCTTCTATAAGGAGGTACGGCTCCCTTCATTTCTCATGTACTTGGTTTAGTGTCAACGCGCTGCTTTTTTGTCGTGCGTTAATCTCCCCCTTCACTCGCCCTTTTCTCTTCTCTCCATCCTCAAAAGCCGCGTCGCATCGCCAAGGCACGTCGGCACACGAGTCTGCTTCGTAAACACGCACATTCATTCCGCTTGCTAATGGCCACATTAGTCGACGGCACCGCGTCGTAAGTCTCCGAAGATGTGCGTGATTAGAGACAACGAAATAGGCAACAGGAAAGAGACGAGGCTGGATCCAGACCAGAGACGTGAGCTGGGAAACTGTTGAAAGGACGAACGATCGAGATACCGCGCACCTTCGCAGACTGCCTGACGGGAGTGCAAGTTGCACTGGAGGCGACCACCGTGACTTTTGGAACTCGCTTTTACTTTGGTTTTGCTTTCAGGGTCATGCACTTTTCTCGTAGCAAGAACGAACGATGCTTCAGCTCCCACAGTTTCTATTTAACGCAGTCGTGATAGTGACGCCGAGAACAAACAGAAAGCAGACTTGTTCCTTAACTGGTCGATCTGCAAGTGGCCTAGCACATCCAGGCTGTTATACATGTGTCTGTTCACCGCTTTACAAGAAACCAAGCAAATCTGGGCACCATCTCTGATTTTGCAGGCGAGATGAATGAACGAGCCAGAAAGAGCGATGGCTGCGTTAAAGATGGCTGCCGCGTTAAGTGTTCGCCAAATGGCAGTTTAAGGTTAACGGTTGTGTTCAGTATGGAGCAAACTGAATGCTGAAATTTATTGGAAGACTGCGAGGTGAACTACATGTTAACATATTGACTTTTTTTATTTAAACCGCTTTGAGATGGCAATGTATCAAGCTGCGCGTGAACATTGACGTATCGTAGAGTGTAATGAACGGTGCTGTTCGAGAATCCGTACCCGAAAGTAGATAAGCCGTCCCATTCGCCTTTCATGTGACGATTCGCTGTGACGTAAAACTGTGTTTTGTGTCTTTGCATAAATAAAATACTCCATATGAATGGGAATGCAGATTTATAACTTTACATAAGAAGCTGATCAAATGATATCCAGAACAGAGCTGAGCGCCAAAATTTATGCTGAATGAAAGTTTTTTCCTCTATATTTCACAAATTGAGGCAAAAATAATATATACTGATAGCGCGATGGTAAGAATTTATACTTCAACCATGCGTAATCAAAGTTAGAGAGAAAGAGAGTTCATTGAAGGCTGACTCGAACGCACGTAACTCTACATGTTGTAGGGAGCTCGGTTGGAGTAAGCAAGCTGTTTTGCTCTCTCCAGCATCTTTACGCTCCCTCTAATACCACACTCACACAGGCAGTCTCAGTGCTCATTGATTCGATGGTCATCGACATTTTCGCTGTCCATTCAGATGCGACGCTGACACACAGAGAATTTCATAGGTGTTCACGCATCAGCGTGTATTGCCGAACACTGACTTATCTTGTACTACACAAACCTTCCATCGCAGGGAAATGGTGCATCTCTTAACCGCTGCACCACTTCGCCAGGTGCGGTATGAGGACTAGCAGAGATCCAGCAGCGTAAAATGAAGAATAACCAATTTCCCATATATAAGCATTGCCCATTAACTCTAACAGGCCATACCCTTAGGTTGGAGCTTGTGTGTCCCCTTCATTACTTTTTTTAGTCAAGCAGCGCTTTTTTTTTTGGTATGCTATAATCACAGATGGTCGCCGCCCACCCCCTCCCACCCAAAAAAACAGTTAAGGCGTTTTAATTACCACTCATATTAAATAAACTGTAATCATAACTTATGAATGTCACGTGCTCTCAGCCCGCTAACGCTCCACGGTGGTTGCTACGAAATAGAGCAGTCACTCACTCGTCAACGGCTGACGTGCGCTGGTAGGCGTGGCTGCGTGCGCTTCACTGGTCCTGGGTTTTTGTTCAGCGTGTGATGGTGATGGTGAAAACCTTTATTACACACAGGATAGTTTGGGACACGCAGGTCTCTGGCACCCCACACAGCCCCACTGCACCCAAACGTTCATATAAAGGAAGACAGATCACATTCTTTGCCAAGTAACTCTGACGAAAGTGGAGTTTTCGAAAATCCTGTTACTGGTATGGATATTAGCAATGGCAAGCTACATGTCTCGAGTTAAATGAGGATACTGGAAGTAGCAGCTACAAATTTATTAGGTTAAATTCGATTAACTTACTAATTAGCACGTATAGGCTGTTTCATGGTTGATCCTTAAGTCGTATTACCACAACAAAGAGAAGTGCCATTTTAGTAAAAAAAAAAAGCTCATTTTAAAAATTCCTAGCAGTCTTTGGTTAACCACCTTGCAATTGAATAAGGTGGTAAGGCTCTCCGCCCCAAACAAGGTGGTAAAACGCTCGGCCACGAGCGCTCGCAGCATATGACCCTTCGAAAACCCCGCGGGGTGAAGGAGGTTTATTGCGCATCGAAGGTTGTTTCACCGAAACGATTGCTTTGCAGAAAATTAAGCCCTCACTGTCAGTTTCTTTAGTAAGTTACAATGACAGTTTACGTAATTTCCAGCACAGCAAGCCGGTTTTAACATACCGGCTCCTTTCTACCTGTACCGTCAGTGAAACATATTAGGACACTGCTTCACTGCTTGCGGCCTGTGGCTAGGCCTTTGGTTGTGCAACTTATTTGTGACATTTTGTGGTGGAGGTGCGGGGTACCGCGCGTACTCTTGCCACTCTGGGACACTGCTGCACAGCTTGCGGCCTGCGCCTAGCCCTTTTGGTTCTGCAACTTATTTGTGACAATATATAGAAGGACAAAACATCTCCTAATAACCGCCGCAGATGCTCTGCGCCTCAGCTTCGCTTTACCTAGGGCAGCTTCAGTTAAGTAGGACAGGCTAGGTTGGGCAGTCTGTAAGTTTAGACGGAAAACGCACACGAACTTAAGAGGAAAAGAAAGCAAGCGAAAATTATCACACGCAAAAGACTGCTTTTTGGAGGCCACAAACGCACGACTTTCGAGGACATAAACAAAGAAACCCCGCCATGTTTCAAATGGCATTCGATAAAACGGCCTTGACTCTACTTTCATACCAATGAACGACGGAGTCAACAAAATTGGCTTTCCGCGCGTAATAACCTTCAGCAATGTCATTCTCCCAGAGCCCTGAAAGCATAAGATAGGATTATCAGTGTTGCTATTTAGAACCGATGAGGGCAGTTTTCCGCTGCCACTGTTCAACTTATTTGTGTCATTTAACTTTTTCTTATGGGTCGTTCAACATTCTCGAGTGGGAGAATCCGGGGTTTCTTGGAGACTTAACTGTGAGTGACGCTGCAGAAACTCGGTTTACAAAAGGCGAAATTAAGATTTCCTTCATCCTGCACAAACTTACACATCTCTTACGATATATAAGTGCCAGTATCTGTCATTTCTTCGTACGTTTGAAACAGCAAGCCAAGATAAAGGAGAAAATTCATTTTAATTTTCTTTTCGTAAGAACAACACAAAAATCGTGGACACCAAACTGAAAAAATAATTTAACATTGAAAACTTCTTTTCCTCACCTCACGTCGTAAGCATTGCTCCATACTGCTGATGGACTTCCCTCTAGAACACACAAAGTGTATTTCATTTCACAATAAGAATAATAATAATAGTAACTGGTTTTGGGGGAAAGAAAATGGCGCAGTATCTGTCTCATTTATCTTTGGACACCTGAACCGCGCCGTAAGGTAACGGATAAAGGAGGGAGTGAAAGAAGAAAGGAAGAGAGAGGTGCCGTAGTGGAGGGCTCCGGAATAATTTCTACCACCTGGGGATCTTTAACGTGCAATGACATAATAAGAAACCAAAAGACCGAATTTGGCCCAGGCCTGAAACTTCAAACCAGGTCCCAGCCCAGGTCAGGTGAAACAGCTCTGCCTGACCCACGGGCCAGGCGGTATGCCCAACAGCTTCTCCGGGATCCGGAGATGGGAGTGACATTGATGTTTAATTGTGACGCACTACAATCGCGAGTTACACACTTGAATGATTGAAAGCGCGTAATAAATTACATACGTTCCTACTGTAATAAAACGGTTGAACTGGTACATACTCTTCGAAAGTTACGCTATTTTTCGTAAATCGATAAGCACCGTGAAAAATCTATATGCCATTTCTTGCTACAAAGTCCAACTGGAACCACATCGCATAAGGCTTGCAATGAGCTTAATGATTACTGCAGAATAAAGCAAACATGCCCTAATTTTTATTTGTCCCCCAAACACAAGTAACGCATAGCCTGTCCTGTCAGAGACATTTCAGGCATGAAAGTACTGTCACAGCATCCAAGTTACATATCTGTTTTTGCGCACGTTGTCTGCGACTCCTCCTCCGGTAATGTGACCGGAGCCACATTAGGTACTCGCCTTAATCAGCAAGCCGATCGGCACCATTGACCTGCACGAAGATTATTCATGCCTAACAATTCTGAACAAAGGTATTTTTTAATGGTGAAGGGTTTATGAACGCAATTTTTTTCATGTTTTGTAAGATTTCACAATAACAATTAGTATATCCAAAGATCGCCCTTCGAGAGGCTTGCATTATTTTGTTATTAAGATTTTTGATATTGTCAAAAACGTTCCCCATTGGTTTTCTATGGCAGTCGATCGGAACTGCCCCGTGCGAGCGATGGAAAAAGTTTAGGAGAAAGACTTGTCTACACATTGGAAGAGGGGTCCATTGCCTTCCATATTTTCATAACAGTGCTGTACAAGTTCTCAATGTTCAATATTTTTGATCCAAGAATATTGGACATGCAGACGAATGTAGGTGTTCAGACCCCTCCTAATGCCTCAGCTATGTCATTCTTCATTCTAGGAATTCTTTTCCGAATAGCTCGTTCACTTGCTCCAACGATTTCCCTGTACGTAGTCGTTCGTACAATCAAGCGTTTTGTGTGCGCTCGACACGTGACTCATACTGGAAGCCTCTCCATCCCGGCCTCCAGCTATGAGCTGCAGCGCACACGACTTAAGCTCGGAGACCGAAACCGTATGCAAGCGTTCTCGCACCGGGGCTCCAGAGCTCTTTCTCTGCTGGGTCCCGAGTCCGAACGGAGGATCCTCGTAATCTCGCTCTTCTCAGGCCTGATCACGAGTCGGTCAAGCGAAATTGGGTTTGCTCCTTTCCGGTCTTCAGCACGCAATCATGGGACCGAGCCTTTCTCCCCCGAGACAGCCCCCACTGGATGCCGATGTTTGTTTTCCGATTATGCTCTTGTATGTCCCAGCAAACATGGCGTGCCATCGACCCGTGATTCTGTTTGGCAGCAACAAAACTGCGCAGTGTCTCCCCGTTTCCCTCAGAGCGCTTTCTATTTCTGGAAGCAGTCTGACTTCCTTATTACTATATATTGCAATCCACGCAATGCGGGGTGTTTGTTCTTTCACTTTAGTGAACCAAGCCTGCACCATCATCCATATTGAACGCGCGGAAACATTCAATCCCACAATAACAACCTCTCTGCGGTTTCTTGCCTCGAAGCGAATACGAGAAGTTCTTGCAGCGGAAGATATTTAACTCGCACGTGCGCGCCTGCGTAGAAAGTTTTCACTAGTTTTAATCTTATATTGTTTGAGGTGCAGCTCGAGGCACAATTGTCTCTGATTTCAGGCACATCTGGGGGCTTTGCACTTGACAGTCACTATGGAAAGTACAAAGAGAAAGTTGAAGCCGCGCTGCTTCCTTCTTGCCAGAAATGACATATTTGTTTGCGCTTCTAGCGTAAACCATGAAACTCAGTGAAAGCTAGCCTAAACCTTCTCTGTTATTTTTCTTTTTATTTCTGCCCTTTTTACTCCTTCCTTAATGACTTCCTTCACGCTACAGTCCAGGTGTCCACAAACTTTAGGGCCCCTACCGAGCCTTTCTTTATAAATACTTCCCTGAAGAGCAGGTTTCTTAAACGGCCCTAGGTCAACACTGGACATGAGGAGATGAAAGCAGAAACTCGAGAAATTGGTGTTAGATAAATTTAAATAAACCAACTGGCTTGATGTCGCTTTCTTTACTGCAGCTGGATGCGTTCCGCTGCGAGGATGGGCATTCTTTGCAGTTGAGCAGCCTTTGTCTTCGACTGGTCGTTCTACGTGGGCGCGGGGACGCGGAGGCCGAGCTCAAGCAACGGATAGACCCCGGGCTCTCAGGTCGTGGCGCCGCCCAAATCCTCTGGCCTGCTTTCCTCCGATCGTCTCGTCCCGCTGGCTTCGATCGCGCTCCCGTTCCTCCCACCGGCTCCGTCTTTTTCAAACGTCGGTTTCTCGGTTCCGCCGCTCCTCCGTCGCCATTGCCGCTGGCCGCTGCTTTTATCAAACACCTTCCCTTCCCGACGAAGCCGCCGGCGGCTACCAAATATGGTAACCAGGGTTGCCGCGATGTGCAAATATCGAAATCATTCCGCGGGGACACGATGCAAGGATGACGCGGTCAGCAGCTGTGCGCACATTTCTTGAAATGTACGGATTCAACCGACGATTTGTCAAGAACTTTTCATGCATCGCCATACGGAATACAAGCCCGGTGGGCGTGCGTGGTCTTGGATGCCCGTTCACCGTCGCGGATTCAGTTTCGCGCCGCTAGTTCGTTCCGTACAAGATTCCTTGTCGAATCGAAGAACTTGACAACTAGGCCGCCCCCGTGGAGTTATAGCTTCTTAACGGCGCTGTCCATGCCCAGAATTTGTGCATGTTGCACGCTTGAACCCCTATTATGGTCGCTTTCGGTTTGTATTCTCAATGTTTGTTTTCTTTACCTCATTGTTCATTTTTCCGCACCTTTATTTTTCCTGTAAAGCATCGGGCCGATGCTTCTTTGAGAGGGGAGTGATGCCGCGAAGCTTCTAACTTTTCTTTTTTCATGCTGAACGCCGTCGGCACACGGCTTGATCACTTTGTTTGGCACGCGAGATGAGGCCAATTTTATTTAAAACGATCGGAGCCTCATGCAACTGCTTCTACATTGATCGAAATTGTTGTAGGTACTTCACCGCTTCATCTCTAATATTCTTATTTTAAAAATGAGGGCGACCGAGAGCGGTGGCAATTCGTTACTTCGACGACCGTTTAGTTCATTCGTTGTTGTCCCGCCGCCGAGTTAAGTTATTTGTTTAATAAAGTTATTTGTTTAATAAGTTATTTGTTTAATAAACAAACAACCTGAGTCTGCTCATCCATCTTCTACGGCGTTGTCACCTGCACGTGACACTATTATATTAAACATTCTTACCTCTGCGACTAACTATTCTTCCACAGCGTCACCGCAAGCCTGACTGTAAGTTATTTTTTTACTGACATGGCGAATCGCAGCGATGAACTGACCGACTGACCGACCGGCTAATCTCCGACTTAAGGAAGAATTGATGGACGGATGGAAGTACGGCCGGACGAATTCAGTAAAATAGACAGGGAAGACGAGAAGAATATTTAGTCCTAAAAAGCGCTTTCTTTTATTTCAAAATACCCGAGAGAAACCCAGCTAATAAGCGGAGCTCTCCAACAGCTTAACGATGTGTCGCCCAGTCAGCCCTGTCACTGACACGTGTTTCTTTTTATTGGTAAAAGGCTAAATTCTTTGGAGGTTACGAATGCAGCCTCTCAGGATGCGTGCCGAAGACAAAAAAAGGCCTCGAGGGACAATGAAGAGGATAATTTCTTCGAGTTTTATTGTTTGACCTAAATGCTTTGTATGGAAAAAGAGCTGGAACAATGGAAATTTTCTAACTCCCGCTACAATATCGCCGTGCTTCGATGTTATGCGGAAATGGCAAAGCTTCGCACTGCTCTTTTGGCACTCCAGGTAAATGCAGATGCCATGCCACAGAATTTCAGTGGCTACATACAACGCACAAACGATCAAATACTTCAATACCATTTGGCATGGACAGAAACGAATGGGCGCTCCTTAACAAATCTTAGCATACAGAATGCATACATCTTCGCCGAAAGTTTGCCACTCGAAACAGGTTTCGTGCCAACACTAGACACATTATTGCACGGACTCCGCCTTTCTAAAAAGCGATTTTGCTGTCCAATAAAAAGCAAGAACCTTTTTACTAAATCTCTACAGTTCATGCTCTCCAAAACCTTCTGTTTCCATGTCCGCACGACAGAACCTAACTAGCTAATCTGGTACCTAGTGACCGGGCGTTCTATTCTGTGAACATACTACACCAAGCACTTCCTATTACCTTTTTTCTGTTACAAGCCGCCGGCTGGCGCATCGAACTTTTTCAGTTTTCTTCTTCGCAAACGTGAAACTTTTATGAGGGCTGCTTTTTGAAACATCTATGACGTATTCGAGCCCGTCTTCTCTGAGGCACAATAACTATCATTTCCTGTCGCTTCGTTCACATGCACTGTTACCAAACTTGAATTTCCTCAAGGATAGTGCACGGGCCAAAGTCTAGAACACCTGGAGCGGCAGTAGAGTATAAAAGAAGGCGATTTAGCTCTGAGCGGGAGAGCCAGCACGGTTAATTACCGGAGAACAGGGCCTATCTCTTCCCAGCAGACGCTCCAGATAGAATGCGGGACAAGATTTTCGTTCTTGCCTTTCTGACACGGTCTCCGACTTTCTACAGGTTCTTTAGGTACCCCCTTATTTTATATTTTTCTGAACAACCTTATAGTGCTTGCCTTATACCGAGCGAATGGCCGCCGTGGTGGCTGAGTGGTTATGACGCTCGGCTGCCGGCCCGAAAGACGCGGGTTCGATCCCGGCCGCGGCGGTCGAATTTCGATGGAGGCGAAATTCTAGAGGCCAGTGTACTGTGCGATGTCAGTGCGCGTCGAAGAACGCCAGGTGGTCGAAATTTCTGGAGCCCTTCACTACGGCGTCTGTCATAGCCTGAGTCGCTTTGGGACGTTAAACCCCCATAAACCATAAACCTTATACCGGGCGAATGTGTTGTGTCCAGACAGCTGTCCAGTTCGTCGCGTTTCTCCTCGCACCGGTGCGATCTGAAAGTAATGCCTGCTCTCGGTCTCTTCGCATTTTTCTGTGTTCTTATTTCTAGGTTTTATTACGTTCTCCTATGTCCAGCCATGCCAATAGCCCAGAAGTCTCGGTGAGAACAGAAAAAATTTTGTGGAAAATGCTCTAGAAAATCTTGGACAGCATTTCGCACAAAGGCGATTTCAGATGATACCATGCAACGGGCGGCTGGTCGTCGTCAGGGATTTACCTAATGTTTTTGCAGGTGGGATCTGCAAGTATTCTTTTCGTGAAATAAAAATATTTTGAAGCACAAAAAATCGTGATCGTGAACAGAGGGATTCCAACGCTTACCTGATATTTTGCTTTTCTCAACTTTTGCACCAAGCGAGCAATAATGTGTTATGGTGAGTTGCCTGAAATTTTATGTACTACTTATACTACTCCCGTGCAGCTATTTTTCAGTTATTTTTGACTATATATAAACTTGGCCTTTTTGTTGTTGTTTTTAATTTCGTGAACTTGCAGCACGGAGAGAGAGAGACACACAAAACTTCATTCACCACAGGTGTCGAGAATTAGGACTGGTGGGACCTATGTGGCCTCCCAGGTAGGGGCGACGTCCTGGTCCTACGAAATGAGTGCAAGTTGAGTGGTCTTGTCTGGCTGGATGAGGAGTTGGTCCCAGCTTTCCGCAGAGGGAGGTGGCAGGGGGGCCCTTGGGCGCGGGTTACTTTCGCATCCCCAGAGGAACGCATCCCCAGAGGATGTGCGCCTGAGTGGCAGGTTCTCCGTGGTTGCAGCTTGGCCATGTGGGGTAATATTTCCCGTTGGTGTTTAGTGATAGCCTGAAGTGGCTAAGAATTGAGTGCGTCTGTATTGATCCGAGCAGGGACTACATGTTTTCTTAACTTTGGATGTTTTTATATAAAATGAAAAATAAGCTATAAAGGCAGCGTTTCACGCTGCATTCTACACCAGCTTATTTACCATGACACGTGTGGACATATATTTCAAGCATTAAGCAAATAAATTGCGCAGATTTCAAGGAAGCTCTTTCTGATTTCAATGTCCTAAATTAAATTTTATTTATTTTCTTGAAATAAAAACTCATCTTTGTGTTGTTGTTTTTTTTAGATTCTGTACAAATATTTCAAGAGTGTGAACAATAATAAGCATTAAAAAGTGTTCCATAATGTTATGGTGAGTGATAGAAGAATGGAGAGGAAAGTGCATAGGCCCATCGGCTGCCTCCAGCTGGGGGACTACCACTTCTATTTTCTTTTGCTCAGTAGTGGAAACAGCCCGACAACATTCTCAAATTTTAGTGGATGCCTAAAACGCTCCAAGAGAGAAGGTGTGAAGTTTTTCGAAAAAAAAAGAGGTGCAGTGGTGGAGGTCTCCGGGTTATTTTCGACCACCTGGGTATCTGACATCGCAACCAATGTGCGAACTCTTGATGTTGACAGCACCGAGTAATCTAGGCAGGGAAACTTCGCCTTAAGCGCTAGCACTCTAATATGCAGTATGCATCGATGGCTCTGAGGATGCCCATTTTGAGAAGCAGGAAACACATCGGGGATGTGACAGGTGTCACGAATTCTGGTGATCGGTGATTTGAACTTCGATGTAGGATAACACGAATCCAGATCAGCCGACAACATCGACTCGCACCTGTATCGATCTGATGTTGACGCGGTATTTGAATGTGAACACCATAACCAACTTATCAAATTTATTTTCAGACCATAAGGCCGTGATTATCGCCATTGACACTGCATGAATGTATCCATGGGAAATAAATTGTATTAAAGCGTTACTGTGTCTCCATCCACTTGTATATCTGCGGAGGGGCAGTTACTTGATTGCAACTGCAGCAGATGATTTAGCAGTGACAATGCAGAGCATACAGCGCAACTCTCTCGAGCAGGACTTAACTGTCGATTAGACTAAGTGGTAACACAAAAATTCAGCGCTTATTGTCATGCTGGTAATTTCTTATAATTTCTTTATAATCAACTAAATTTACAGCCGCAGTGGCTCAGTGGTTATGGTACTCGGCTACTGACATGAAAGACGCGGGTTCGATCACAGCTGCGGCGGTCGAATTTCGATGGAGGCGAAATTCTGGAGGCCCGTGTGCTGTGCGATGTCAGTGCACGTTAAAGAACCCCAGGAGGTCGAAATTTCCTGAGCCCTTCATTACGGCGCCCTTATAGTCTGAGTCGCTTTGGTACGTTAACCCCCACAAACGAAACCCAATAAATTTATGCGTGCGTGACGTAATCAGTTAAACGATCAATGGTAGATGTATAATAGCAGAATTGTTTCATTGAAACTGAATCTAGTTAGAATCATCTCACTGCAGTTCCATTTAGTTGCCCAGCAGCATCTTTCTCTTCATAGTTTTTCTTTCCATTTCAGCTAGCGCAGCATTTTCGCATTGGCACTTTGTGTAGTGACCCTATGGGTGTTGCTCCATGGCGGGTTAAGAACGATATCCCGCATCGACGACTGGAATGAAATGCATGGACGCACACTTACACTGCTTTGAAGTTATCTTAATGTTTCTATGCGTTAACGTTCTTTTTTTCATGAAAGTGCGAAACATTTACCCTTCTCCACAATGCGGCCATCATGAACGCATTGGGTCGGACGTTTGCATTCTTTACAAGACAGTACTGTCATGCAGAGAAGTGTTTTGACCCGCGTGCTTGTGCGCTGTGCGGCAAAGTCAACCAGAACGGGTCTGTGACTGAGTCCCCGCCGCGCGCCTTCTTTTACAGTGGTCCGTATCGGTTTCAGCACCTGCAAAATAAAGCTTAATATTCTGTATAGGTTTTCCACTTTCCTCTACGGGATTATTCTTTAAAGACCAATTTTTTAAGCTCAAAGTCCATGCAGACAACATGAGTGTGCTTTGGCAAGGCTGATATATTCGACTGGTGTACATAGTATACGCGTATTCAACCACGTGCTGGGTGCTCAGTGCACATTTTGCAGACTCCCGCAACGCACATCGACGGCACACTAAACGCCGGCTATGCTGTCTTTAGTATACATGTTGGCAGGTAACCCCACTGGAATGCAGGAACAGTTGAAACCAAGGCCACGCACCACTATAACGAAGCAACGGCCTATGACCAAGAAATTGAGGCCCCGCTGACTTCGTTATAACGAGGTTCAACAGTATTGGCTCTGGTCTTTACCGTTTCTTGTATCGTTACTATGGCTATTTTGCGGTCAAAGAAATGAGATAGCACGGGCTTAATCACTTTAACACTGATCTGTCTGCAAACTTCAAATCGATGCAGGTGTTTTCTCATGTTGTCAGTAGAGTTACATTTGCTTCCAACGTGGACTCTTCTGATGCCGCGTCTAATACAAAGGGGTTCTGTTTCATGACGTTGATATCGAGGTGGACAGCGAGGACGACTGGCGATTCGCGATCGAAACCTGCGATGAAAATTTCAGGATGTTTTCTACAGAGCCGTTTCGACGCGTTTAGCTGCGTCTTAGAACCGCGCGCCGCAACAGATGACGACGAAGCGTGCACGAGGCACGACGCACAAGCTGCGTCGTTGTACGTAAGGCCTGAGGACATCATCATCATTGTCGTTGAGGAGAAGGGGTTAGAGCCCAGCGCCAAGCCGAGGGAAATATTGTGCCCATTAAAAAAACTTGTCGGTCCTCGACGGCACTCGTGATCCAACCCAGCATCTGCGCACACATGGCGGACACGTGATCGAGGTCGATCCCGCGCACAACCCGAGATTGATGAAGGTAGCTCGAGGCACGTATTTTCACGCACCCGTTGGGTCCGCCCCTCGCGCAACTGCTCTCGCAGTGCCGACAATGACTACGCATTCCTACGACCGTCGTACCAAGCGCTATCGTTTTAAGAGTGGCGCCTATGCTTCGTTTTTGGCGCCGCCTACCGCACGGAACTGCAGGCATTCTTGCGTTTCGTCGGTGGAAACTGTCGACGATACAGCATTCGTGAACAAATATTGCTTGCACCACTCGACGACCGAGGGTTCATGAGCAACCATCACCTTCGTCTTCTACGGTGAAAGTTCTTATACAGAGCCGGCCCTCGTCCCTAGTGTAACGGTGTTCCGAAGAATGTGGCAGGTGCCTGGAGGTACATCCACTTGATTGGGCTCTGAAGGGTCGTCCGGCATCCTCCAGGTCCAGAAGGTGCCTCCTTCTGAGCATCCTGAGGCTGATGACACCGATATTTCTTCCGCTAACCAACGCCGCTATTGTGGCCAGCGTCGACATTATCAATTATGAGGACATATGCTGTGCGGTGAAGAGGATTGTGCATGAGAAGTGCACCGATCAGCTTCAGGATATGAATCCCGACCTACTATACCACCAGTGCTCCCTTCCTGAGCCACGCATGGAGGAGCCAGCTATCTCTATCTTGAGTACTTATGACGAGCCCTGTGACAGCGACGCCGTAGACTGGGCTCTGTGTTCAGCATCCCCATCTTAATCCAGGCAGCATCATCCATGCCGGGTTGAAACGCCTCGTTAAACGCCCCAACGCCCATCCGCCGCCTAATTTCGGGCGCCTCGAGCTCCCGCCGACTGCTGTGACAACCGGAAGCCCCCGGTTTTGTTAAAGTTACGGCTGCAGCGGACACATTTAACATTTTTGTACGTCCCGTCAGCCTGCACGTTCTTCGAAGCGACGCTGTCCCGCCTTCCGTTGCCAAATGTGACATGTATTAGTGTGGGCAATGAAGAAGAAAGAAAAATAATGTTGCCCAGCCTGTACAGGGGCTTTAAGTCAAATGTGACAGCAAAACAAGGATACATGTCGTAGCCGCTATGAGGACAATGCTGGTCAGCGCGCTTGGCGGTGCACGTAGACAGCGTCGAGGAGCGCAGTATTCCACGAAACCGGGAGGAGGCATCCTTTGTCAATGTCCTCAGCGTAAGCGCTTCCGCATGTGGGAAGCAACGGATCGTCCGCCTTGAGCCCTTTTGTCCCGATTCGACGGCGCCGCCGCCGGATGCGGATGTTATCTTTTGCGGCCCTTCCTGGATGGCTTATCGTCAACAAGTCGGTACTTACGACAGCTTCTCAGCTGATAATCACCGCTCGTTAGCGCATGCCATTCTGAAGTGAGTGGGGACGGCAGTGGAGGCACGGGAGACAGGTTTTGTCGGACAGGCTGTGTTCGCCCGCCGACTATGCATGAGAGGGTTCCGAAGGGTTTTCAGAGATGACAAAGTGATGAAGTAGTCTGCCCCGGAGGCGAGTTTTCGATGAACTTGTGTATATACTATGCTTGTCTTTTGTGAGTCCGTACAAATGCCGAGGCATGGGAAAGCTAGGATGTACGCTGAGCTAGAGGAGAGTGAAATTACTTGTGTGGTATTGGATGATGAAGACTTCTTTTCCATACCATTGATTTGCCGTGTCGTCCTTTCCCCAAGCTTTGATGGAACGAGCCTTTGGGAAATTACCCAATTGGCTGTCCTCACCAGTGAAGGCGGGGACAGGGAAGTGAAAAGAGGCTGTTTTGGGGTTAGCCATGGGCCCTCTGCAAGGCAATCATCTGTAAACAGTTTTATTATTTGTTGTTCTTCCGATCTGTTTTATTCTTTTTAAGTGTAAATAAACAGTTAACTAAAGTAAGACATGATGTTTGGCTGGTTGGTTCTTAGGCAAGTAAAATCAATTGCTGCGGCTTGTTTTCTGTATTTGGTGCTAGGACTAGCACACATAAAATTGCGCGAAGAAAACGGGACGGGAGGAGAACAGAAACACAGTTAACATCTCCCGAAGTTGTCTTCGAGTAATGTGATCAAGCAAGTTCGAACCTGGAAGATGTTCTGAATCTTTACGGTCATCAGCATTTTTCCCTCTCACCAACAAGAGAGGGGGAAGGAACTTAACTGCCACCATTCAGCATACGCAGGGCCTGAGGGACCGTCAACATCTTGAACTGCTATAGAAAAGCCCCAAAAGCGCTATGAAAGCGTAGTGCTTTTGGAATTAGTGACGCGTAGGTAGAATGGTGCGTCACCTGAGCGAAAATAGGTAAGCTTCATTGTCCAATTACATTCTACTCTATGCTAGCTTTCATGAACTATGTGTACGCACTAACCGTACACAGCAGTCTATCTTCGTATACGAGAGATTCTTCGGGGTAGAACGATTCGGTGTTGTCTTTCAATCGACTATGGAGCGGCCCTTAGCGTGTTCTTTTGACGCTGTAACAAGCAATGAGAGACGTTTCAGGACACTGAAATCTCGCAAGCAATGAGGGACGTTTCACGGACAGTCAAATCTTACAAAGTACCCTAGCTATCATAGGACCCTGCGTTACTGTGAGTGCGAGGAATCTGATGGGCGGGGCGACTTTTGAATGGCGGCGTAGGTGACATCACCTCACGTGACACGCACGCATTTTTTCTCGGGGGGTCTTTGCTATTTCCGTGGAATGTCATACAAGTCTCCTCTAACGCAGCGCGGACTGTCTTACGGACTGTCTTTGTTGGTGGCTGGATTGACTTGAGAAGTCCTGCCGGCTTGTTCGGGGGTGCCTTTCGTCTCTGGCAGCCTCGGCAGGTTTCTACGTACCATGCGACGTCTCCAGGCAGTTTTGACCAGTAGCACTCATTTTGAATGAGGCGAAAGGTGCGGGTGAACACGCGGTTCCCAGCTGTTCATCGTAGAAAACGCACAGAATTTCTTCTAGAAGGCTGTTGGGAACGACGAGAAGGAACGCGGCCTCGTGCCAAAGTTCTTCTTGACGATACCATTTGTAGAAAGAAGGAGGACAAACCAATCATCCGCCGCGGTGGCTGAGTGGTTATGGCGCTCGGCTGCTGGCCCGAAAGACGCGGGTTCGATACCGGCCGCGGCGGTGGAGTATCGATGGAGGCGAAATTCTAGAGGCCCATGTACTGTGCGATGTCAGTGCACGCTAAAGAACGCCAGGTGGTCGAACTTTCCGGAGCCCTCACTACGGCGTCCCTCACAGCCTCGGTCGCTTTGGGACGTTAAACCCCCATACACCAAACGAAACCAAACCAATCGTGAACGCTGGCGGGGGAAAAGAAGCCTCTTCTGCCAGGTGTTGCTTCAAAAACTGTAGATCGGGGTTCGAGAGTGGCCCTGAACTGCGCAAACATACAAGCAGTAAGTCTGCTTGATTCCAGTAGCTGAGACGTGAGTCCATGCTGAGGCCACAGTATTTATCATATGCGCCTCATGCCTTTGACAGGATAACCATCACACGGCTGACGACTCCAACGCTATCGCGATGTTCGCTGCTCTTCAAGAAGTACCATATACAGAGGAAGCAGCCCTCGCTGAAAAGAAGCAGATTTCCCGCAGATTGCTGCTGTCATTTTATTTACAAAAACAGGGCACTCATAGAAACAGCCTCACTAGTCACGTCGTAAATCTGGGTTGAATCCCGTCCCCTGAGGCACTTATAAAGAAAATCCCCTCTTCAGTTTCTAGACCATTTAACTTCACGGATGTTTACACCTCGTGACACTTTGTTCAGCTCATTACCATGCTCCTATATCCTTGCGTAACGTCTAATCTCCTTTATGTTTCTGAAGAAAAGGGTACATTCGTTTAATAGTCCGCATAAAACCATTTTACCAAATCAGAGGTGCGCATTAAAAACTCGGTTCTCTTTATCCGGGATCCTCAAAAACATCATTTAGGCAACCTTGAGCCTGCCCAAGTTCGCCTAGCACCGGATATTTTTCTGCCTCTGACATGCAGCAAAATGAGCGTTACGAAACATCCTTTTCTCAATCGGTTTAAAACTATTTGCGATCAACGCCTTTCTCTTGGTCTTAAGAAGTGTGAAAGGGTATTAAAATGTCCGAACGCTAAGAAGATGTAGCAATAAGTAACTATAAGTTTCGCCGCCATCTTAGATAATTATCTGAGTCACATGCTTTTCCGGAGCCAGAAAATTACGAGTCCCCATAATAACGACAAAGCTTCTTTATAGTATATTCAAAGCGCGAAAAGCTATGAAGGTAGCAGGCAGAAACTCACCGAGTAATGGCGAAGGCCTGGCCTAATACGGAACAGACTGCCTTGTATTACAATGTGATTCTGACAGCAGATTAGAAACCTCGAAGGCGTTTAATGGCTACGCATACGCTGCTTATATTTTACACAGGCACATAAGATAAGAACTGAAAGAAAGGAATAATACGTGACGGTCTATCTCGTCGCCGAAAGTAATTGTAGAGGCCTAGCGCTTTCTAGGGGGGCTCACAGGTTGTGTTAGCCACGCTCGATTCATGAGAAGTACCCACCATCAGCTACTTTCGTTGGCTGCAAAACGCGCTGTCCTTACTTCGTCGCTTATGACGTGTAGCGACCCGCTTGATCATAGCCACTCACGTGCCGAATAGGAGGTGGCTCCTGCGCGTGCTACACACAACGCTGGGACCTTCGCCTCGGTCGTATACCGCCGCGTCCACTCAACAACAGTAAATGTGGTCGCTGGCTTGCACTCGACAGGGACTTGTAGCGTATGCTGGTGCCACCGGTTGCTCCCTAAGGGGGGATACTAATTCCAACGCATACTATCGCTGTCCATTTCGGTGTTCCAAGCGCCACAGCGCTTGCGCTCTCTTCAGGGGCATTCGAAAACATGCGGAGGTCAGAGCGAACGAAAAAAAATATGATGAAGACCCCGATAAGCAGCGCACAACGTTAGAGGCTACCAGACAAAACGCTGCGCGCAAAGCTCCAGAAATGGAAGCAAATTTTATTCTCCCTTCCCTCATCTCCCCCCTCCCTTCCAAAAAAATTGGCTTGCCTAGTGCCTGTGTTAGTGGAAGTTTTCAAGGCCTTTGCTGGTGTAAACTTTTTGCTTACCACGATTTATTCCGGGCACGCTCTATTAATAAATTACTAGAAACACAGATACAAATGTTTTCCAAACTCTCCAGAGATAACATTCGTTTTTTTTTTCCTGTTCACTGTGGATTAAAAATACTTGGCAAGGTTGTTTGCTGCCGTCAGCAGTTTGTAATAATAGACATGACAGGTTCGCATCAGTTTTGTCGTATACCAGGCAGCAGTATTCAAACCCACATCCATATCACACATTCGGGAGTAGCTCTTATGCAGATTTACCTTGCGAAAGCATTTGAATAAGTTCCTCGGGATTTCTTGTTCGCAGTCCTAGAGCAGGCATTTATTGGTGATGTCTTGCTAAGGGCCATAAGAATGTGTTGCAAATTGTACAGCACAAGGCTTATCGTTTACCAAAACCTTAGCAAACTCTTTATACTGAAATACTCTGTAGAAAAGGCTGTCCAGTTAGGCCTTTGCTCTTGGGCCAATCGTATATTCAGGTCATTTCACTAATATTACGCTTAGTATTATACTTGTGGAGAGTGGAAGCCTTACACGTAGAGGCTTCACACGGACGGCACCAGCATTTGTTCCAGGTGCTGCTATCAAAGTAACACTGCACAGCTATAGTTGCAGACGTTTTTATTTCAATAACGAAGAAACTACTCTAGTGTTTCAACAAAAACAGTTACGTTTACCTGACATCATGGTCTGCGAGCTCGACACGACTCTTGGACAACCACCGAACTTTCTTCTGTTGTGTTCTTACCGTGAACTCCATTTCCTCTGTCTGCAACTATTGCAGTGCAGTGGAAGCGACGTGCGCGAGGCGGCGACTTTCACAAGTTCGCTGTTCTCACCTGCTCAGTAGGTAGCCACAGAACTGTGGAAGAAGTTGCCGAGCTGAAAACTTTCCCTCAACTTCAATACGTTTTTAGATGGAACATAGACTTAACGATAAAGCACCTGCTGGCCCCGGTATCGCATCACGAACACTAATCCGAGAAAGCATTACGAAGCGAGCAGTTCTATTCTAGGCTGTTGTGTTCCAGCCATAAAATGACGACAGTTGTGAAGGCTTCAATTACATGATACCTTCTGACAAGCTCTTGGCATCTCTCAAGCGTATTGCCAGTAGAGTTCGGAAAATGGTGTATTTTGCAGCTAAATTACAGGCGGTTTACTATCTCTCACGAAAGTGTTCCTCCATTCTGCTATGTTCTCAATAAAAACTGTGTCCCATTCCTCATATAGCTACCACGTTACTTCTCTCTCTCTCTCTAATTAACTGTAGTCATGAGCCGAGTTTCACAGGTTCTCGTCTGTGGAGAAACAGTGTAATCACTAACTTTCTTATTCACTTGAAACATAAGGTGCCGCATCACACCGCAGACTTGAAGGCAAAGATGTCTCTCAGATGCCTGCTACAAGTTTCGAAAGTGACGGGGCAACCAGGCCCGCCATCTGCATAAGAAGGGCCATCTGCTTACCAGAAGATTTTGTGATTAGTGGAGAGTGGGACAAAACGTGACAAAAGCTGGAAATTGCCGCCTTCTTTTCATTATTCACAGGTGTCAATAAACAAACATTGCCAAATTATTAGCTACCACACTGGTATCTCGATCACTAAACGTGAAAAGACCAGCTGTAGGCGAACACAGTAAAATTTCACGATGTTAAAAACATCAAAATCTTACATTTTTGTCCCATCCAGGAGGGACAAAAATCTAACAGTGCAAGCGGCAAAAATTAAGTAACTTCCGAAATTTAGACATTTTTCATTCTTGAAAGAAATGCTCTTGAAATAGGCTCCAGTGGGCATCTAGGCAATTTAGCCAGCTTATTCGCATTGGAGACACAGTCCCCAAACTGAACTCGGCGCTGTTTTGTTCCATGAGCCACTCTACTGTAGGCAGTTCTACATCCGGGCTATGCGCCTAGCCTCGCTACGCGATATTATTGAATGACCTCCCATAGTCGCAGTTTTTTGGTGTAAGTGACGCAGCTACTGATGTTTCCCTCAGCCCCAGTACAGTTGACCGCGCCTGAACTCGACGTTTTCAATGTGGTTCTAGATAAGACCGAACAGAGCTTGCTCTATTGGCTCAGTGTGCTCTACTAGCAACTGCTCTTGTCCAGCTAGAACAGCTAAAACAGCTATAACAGAAGCTTGGGCAAGTTAATATGATTTCATGGTAAATAGTGCGAACAGAGACGGGAAAAAAAAGTACTAACACATGGATGAGCGCTCGTCCTTGTCCCGTCTATGTTACTGGTGTATTTAGACCCCAATTTCTGCCCCAACAGTGTGGCACAGCTGCTCTAGTCACGCTACCTTTGCTCCACCTTTCTGCTATTTTTAAACTGACGCTGAGTACACTGTTTGGTCGCTGTACAAATTGATTCGTGACTCCATGCTGCTATGTCAATGTCTGGTCGGCCGCAAAAGATGCGTTTATTTCTGAACAAAAAAAAATGAATTTGAAAATGGGAGACTTCAATTACACCATTCGATTACAACTCGTGACTTCAACAACACGAAAAGAACTCCGTGATCGCCTTTTCGAAGTGAACTGCTGCATTGTCTAGAGTCTTGGGTGCGTATGCAAAAAAGCTTTCCTGATATTGCGGTTTGTTTGAGCGAACGGCCAGTAGCGGCGATACCTGTATTTCCTTTCATTGCGAAAGCACCGTTTTAAGCGAAAATAACGTCTTCATTATAACGCTGTATTATCTCGATACAGGCCAGCTTTACTCTGTACACAGTGTCCGTTTAAAGCGTTGCAGCATAGCATTCTGCATTGTGGTGTAAATGGATCCAGCACAGCGCAGCGTTCTAAAAGGCACGTGCCTTACGGGGGTTCCACGAAGCTATTTACAGTCCCACATTTATTTTTCACCGTCGAGCCCAAAAAATTCAGGACAAGGTTTCGCAAAGTATTCCCCTAGAACCGACCATGCACGGTCACTACTCCGAGTAGCAAATTAAATGCGCCCCGGGTGTCTAGTTTTCGACTTTCCTTTCCAAGACTGGCACTGAAACAAACTAGTCGTGAGTAAGGTATGAGTCTGGAATACCTGTTAACTTCACTGCCTTCCTCATGCGGTCAGTTCTATGCTGCCCGGAGTGGACGATGTTTAAAGGGACGTTTGCGCGAGCATCAGGACAATGTATTTCAAATGTGTATAACCCTTGCTATTCGCTGCCGCGAGACATCGAAGGCGGCAGCCGCTGCCTTCCCTAACTCGAGAGATCTGCGGCTATTGGCAGCCATGCTTCGCAGATCACACTGTAAATGATATAGGCATAGAGAATAGGCAGTGAATTTGTAAGTGCACCTTGAGTTGCTCTTTCGCTAGAACATATCCGTTATATATGCCCTATAACAATGTGACAACATGACCTTCGGTTTGGTTTTGTCTTGCAAGCTTCACCTCTTTTTAGTTTTCTTTTTCGCTTAGATGTTCCTACATATTTCTACCAATCTCTCAAGTGAACTTTAGCGGCAATTGTGCGCTTGTCTTCTGTCTTCACTTGCCTATGTCGTCGTGCTCAATTTATTTCGAACAAGTTACGAGCCCTCTTTGCACACGCATGCGCTCTGACGAGTCGGTGAAGCTGGCAGAGCCTGTAGTCATTGGTGGCGATTATTTTCTGACTGCTGTTTCCCATTTCTGCCATTGTCGGCGCCGGGGTTGTTGCTGCTACCATTTTTGCAGCCTCTCTTGTGAAAACGGTGCATACTCATGACGCGGTATTAGCCACACAGAGTAATTCAATAACTCCTTAACTCTCGCTGTGTGCAATGAACATGAAGGCATTTGATGGTATTCATACGTACGGCTCTGGAAACCTTCTACCGTAACGTTTGCAAACGAATGCCACCGGTTTAAGTGCCGGAGAATGGTGTTAACTCAGCGTCGAGAAGAGGAAGTTTGAGCGGAGCCTTAAGGTGCGCACTTTCCCCGGCACACGTGCTATAGCGATCATTCTTCCTTTTCTTCCGAGCCGCGCCGAAATTTCCCGTCATGGACAAAATGGCCCTGGCAGTACGCCGCCCAAAATAGCGCTCTTCGTGCGCCTTATAAAAAAAATACAAGAGTTAAGCAATGTACTGTTCGGCACTCAAGTCATACCTGTACAATTCCAAAGCACTTTCGGCATTAAATCACGCATAGCAGTGCCAGTGATGCTGGCCTGATTAAGCACTCAAGCACGTGCCAATGGCATGGCACATCTTTCTGCTTAAGCGTTGTTGTTTTTTTTTGCTGCCAAAAAAACTGTAAGAACAATGGACCTGCAAATTTAACGACGAATAGATGAAGCTTTTCTTCATTTTCGTTCTGCAGGAACGGTAGGATGGAATGGATATGAACACCTTCTCCCGCTGGCACGTCGGCACTGTGGATATGGGCGGTGACAGGCTTAAGGATGAGTTTCAGGGACAGAAAGAACTGGAAGAAGACCACGCGAGGTCTCCATTAGGCTTATGAAACGACGGGGTAAGGGGAGCGAGAAAGTCTTAGTGACAGCGCTCGCGATATGAACGATATTAAGAAGCGCGAATATACGCCCAGGGGTGTAGAGCTGCGGATAGTTCAGTTTTTCTGTTTAGCTGTACAGCGTTTTCCAACTTTTACAGACATTTATTTTGAAAATTATAAGAGTTGCGTCGACGCAGTCTATGCAGCTGGACTGTACAGCGAAACTGACATTATTCTGATGTATTATTATTACATGAATAAAAATATCATCAGAAAAATGAGCATAAATAAGCAATAAATTTTGTTATTTTCAACTTTGGTGGTACAGGTTATACCGCGAAATTGATGGCCGGCAACATCGAAGGTTAGCCCTGTTTTTTTCAATTTTTTTCATTGACAATACCACAAACGCTAAGAACATAGACACAAAGGGGGAACACGCGCTTGTGTGCTCGTAGCGCTTGTGCTAATGACAATGAACGTTTTTCCAACTTGCTCAGTTATCTGTCTTGATGCACTAAATACGCATTTCATAGCTTGTTTAGTTGGTTTTCTTGAATTACACACTTATGAAATGACGTCGCTGCGAGTGGTATCGTCACCGAAATCAAGCTAACGTCTTCTACATGAGCAAATACGCCAACTGTGCCTGTACTTGATGCGTAAGAAGTGCGAGAGACTCCATTTTATGAATAATCAATGCGGCAAAGCCAATTGAACGAGATTTAGATGTGTATTTTTAACGTTCGATATTTCGAAACACATTGCCATTAATAAAATTTAGAAATAGTGCTCACCTTCAGTGTTGACAGCCACAAATTTCGCAATATAACCTTGCCTCCTAAAATTAAAATAACGAAATCTATTCATTAATTTTTGTTAATCGTCTAATTATCGATCTATATAAAGTAGATAATCTCCGCATTGCTGTACAATCCAGCTCAATAGACCGCACCGACATATATCTCACAGGTTTTAAAATAAAAATATGTAAAAGCTAAAAGTCACTGTTTCGCTGCAAAGAAAAACTGAAATGCCCACCGCTGTAACGGTTAAAAAAGATGCCCCCGTGTGTGTGCACGTGCGAGCGTGTGTGTACGTGCGTGCGAGTGTGAGTTAACTAGAAAAGTGATTAACTGAATTCTAATCGTCAACTCTTTAACTATTTCCTTCCGGAAACTGGTACTTGCGGAAACAAACTCTGTGTGGTTGGCAGGAAAGCTTTGTAGCCATGCAAAAAAGACCGCTCTCTTTGATCATCGTCCTGAGCTTGACTATGCCCACTGCAGGGCAAAGGCCACTCCCATGTCTCTCCAAAAAACCCTCTCCTTTGCCAGCTACGCCCACCCTATGGCTGCAAACTGCCTAATCTCATCCGCCCACGTTACCTTCTGTCGCCGCCTGCTACGCTTGCCTTCTCTTGGAATGCACTCCGTTCCTTTAAGAACCAGCGGCTATCTTGCGTTCGCAATACATGCGCTGCCCAAGCCCATTTCTTCCTCTTGATTTCGACTACGATGTCATTAACACGCGTTTGTTCCCTCACCCACTTTTGCCCGCGCTTCTGGTCTCTTAACGTTACACCTATCATTTTTGTTTCCATGACTCGCTGCGTTGTCCTTAACTTAAGCTGAACCCTTTTTGTTAGCCTCCACGTTTCTGTCCCGTAGGTGAGTACCGGTAAGATACAGCTGTTGTACACTTTTCTCTTGAGAGGTATTGGTAAACCGCTATTCATGATCTGAGAGAACCTGCCATATGCACTCCACCCCTTTCTTATTCTTCTAGTTATTTCTCTCATGATGTCGATCGGCGGTCACCACCCACCCTAAGTAGACAGCTTCAGTTTCGGCAGTTTACGGGCAAATAGTTAATGACACTTTATTTAACGCACTGGCAAAGTAAAGAGGTTCAGTCAGCGCATGAAAACGAATATACACTGAGATGAAGCAGGTTAATAAAAGAGAACAATTGAACCTCAAGCGATATTTTAAGAAACCTATTCCATTCCATTAAACTAATAAAACAGACGTGTTCCAGGAGTTGACGGGGGGTACTGTTTTAGTATATAAGTTCACAATTGCGAAACAAGATATCTTTACCAGATTTGTGGAGTGGCACTGCATTCACTACCTTGCCTTGCGCAGGGAGTGGACGGTGTCAAAACAATGGTGAGAAAGATTTGTCATAATAATGCAAGAATAAAGAAGAGTATACTTTTGAGTTAATTGAACCGGAGCACGAGATGGACCATATTTTTGAGATTCGATAACCTTCGCTACTTTATGTGACCCTCTCAGAATGAGTTCCATAGGCGTATTTTCGTCAGGCTGAATAGCGGTAAGTGGCTTGCAATGGAAAACAAGTCTTTGCAAAAAAAAAGAGTTAAGCGCGAAAAAACTTTCGGGGACAGTTAAGCTCCGCCTGAAGGGTATGTAAGCGTAGCTTCATTTTGTCTCTTAGCGGTCTGGAGTTCTTTTTGCTTATCGCTCGCAGACATGGGCACCTTTTTTTACCATATCAGAACGCTTAACCTACCTTTAAAACTGCAATGTGATAACATTAGAGATCTTTTCCCCGCAAGTATACCTCTTCTCTGTCGCCCTAGGTTCTGCCTACCTGCCCATACATGCGGAATCGGTTATTCTATACTTTACATTCATTGATCGAGGGGGAGTCCTCATACAACTCCTGGCACAGCGGTACTGCGGTTAAGCGATGCGTCACTGCCCCGACAAGTGGCTGTTTCAAGCACTGTTGTCACCGGTGAGGTCTGTAAGACCTAGGTTGCTCTTCCCGAGCACCGTCCGGTGGCCGTTCATTAATTTAACTGCCACCTGCAGCGGTGGTCAGGTTGCTCACAATCTGGTGGGCAGGTTGTGATGACGTCTCAAGGTCCCGTGACCTAGGCGGCAGGTGAGCCATCCGCCTTTTTCGAAACGCCGCCGATACCGAGGTTGTCGTTGAACGCAACCCTTAATGCTATCGCGTTAAAAGTATTCAACAGCCTTTGTCAAAAGTTGAGAGCCCCAGCGGTTTGCTTCTAAGCTGTGTAGTAAGGCTACTTTATCATTCGTGGAAGTCCTGCCAATCTGACAATGCAGGATCTCAAATTTTGCCTTCAGGAGGTTTGGAATGCTGATAATTATTTACGAGCCGCACAGTCCTATTCAGAATCAAAACCTACCGGGCTCTTATCTTTTCAAAAAAGGCTGTACATCAGACGCAAGATAGCCATAAATAATTGAAGTTCATGAAACACTCTACAGACCGGGTATGCCAATACACCAGAATTCCTGCGGGTCAGTAGAAACCCTGTCGTGTGGTGTGTGTTTGAGAAAGTTCGTGTTACCTGGTTTGAGTGCGGCTTTGTAGGCATTGTGAACGATTTTGTAGTCGTCCTAATGAGTAATAGAAGGGCAACTCTCGACTGCCCAATACTGGCGCTTAGTTCCGCTAGATAGATTTTTCCAACTGTTTATGCAAAAACGTTCTTTCAGGTCGCATATTACATCTATTGTCGTCAAGACATAAGGGTGGCTTGTCAATTCGCGTATTTGGTTATCAACAAAGTCGAGTTTTCGTTAACTCAGTGTTCTTGAAAATCTTAATATTAACACTGAAACTTTTTATAGCAGACTATTGACAGTATCAAATTTAGCATGAATGTAAAACCGAACGACTATAGAACTCCGTCGTAAATCGCCTGCCAGCCATATTCTTCTCAAATCATCTGGAGCAATATATTTCAGTGTATCCAAGTTTGAGACTACACGGAGGATTGTTCCAAACATCCCACCGTGAATGTACCTTTTGTGTGCTTGGCTGAAAAGATTTTTGGTCGACTTGCAAATCTGCCCTGATAATATTGAACTCAGAACACCAAACCCAGAAGAATTTTTTTGGCATGACAATGGACCTTTATGCTTCACACCATTTTTTCGCAGTACTGCCAGTCGTTATTGATGCGTCATCTTTCTAAACTCTTCTTGGTGTTGCGACACGAAGAAGAATGAAAAGGAAAGTGCACGGGCCTGCCCACTGGCTCGAGCGCAGCCACAATCGCTGCCACGTGCAGACAGTGGGAGAGTTGAAAGAGATGTGAGAGAAAAGATTGAAAGAAAAGACGCGCGTTGGCAACAACCGCGTCCACCGAGGCGACGACGCTGGCTACAGCAACAAATACCACAGTGGTAAGGAGTCCTTGCAGCAATTGGCCACGGCTCCTCAATTCCCAACTTCAACGGGCCAGGTGAAGCCCTCCTTCCTTCTAAACTCGAAGGTGTTTCTCAGCAGTTTAGTATTGAGCAAGTAAATAGGTTTATCTTCTTGTGATATTCTCATAACAAAAGCGTCAATTTTGCGCACAGGGAAAGTGAGCAAGGTTCTGGTTACGATACACTTAAGGTTCTTCACACAATGATAAACTACTCGTTGAACACGATTTTTTTTTTTTTTGCACGGCCGGGATCTTTAAGAGCAGGAATTTTTCACTTTCAGGGGAATTTGCGGAAGAAATTTCTAGAAAACAGATATATTTATGGGGGCTTAAAAAACTTTTAACAGCCAAAGTTGCTTAATTTTTCCCAAAATGACAGTTCTCGCGTTGCTATAGAGAAAAAGTGCCTGAAAGAGATTTTGAGTTTAAGTGAGGGAATTTTCGGCTATGGCATCAAACATCAAATCTTGCAAAAAATTAAGTCCCAACTGGTTTGACTTGAGGGCCACGCCACCTGCGATGGTTTGGTTTGGTTTATGGGGGTTTAACGTCCCAAAGCGACTCAGGCTATGAGAGACGCCGTAGTGAAGGGCTCCGGAAATTTCGACCATCTGAGGTTCTTTAACGTGCACTCGCATCGCACAGCACACGGGCCTCTAAAATTTCGCCTCCATCGAAATTCGATTGTCGCGACCGGGATCGAACTCGCGTCTTCCGGGCCAGCAGCCGAGCGCCATAACCACTCAGCCACCGCGGCGGCTCCCTACGTGAGATGTTATGCATTTCCAGGGTCTTATATTTCTTGAAGTTAGTGACTACAACGGATGCTACAAAAGCCCCAAACACACGGCTTGAAAGCAAACCACCCATGGCTGTAAACTATTGGTAAAAACTTTGCATGAAGCGTCTTCGCGAAGTATGTCCTGTTTTATTCGACGCTGAGACGTTGTTGGAGTTCTTTTATAAGACAATTATTAAAATCAATCAAAGAACCGCGAAAATTTTCAATAAGCTATAACAAGTCATTTTCTTTTGTCACTGCGTAGCAAAAAAAGTTCGTCTTCTCTGAAGAGAACGAAGGAACGGGCATGTGGCGAATAACATGTACTCCTGTATGATGGTTGTTGAAGAGGAAAACAACTTCCATCCTCTCGCAACCAACACAGGACGCCTGGAAAATGTTTCCGCTTATCGTTTCTCGTATAAAGCTTTTGTAAAGTTTTACTTTCCCTTCGTGACAGGCCACGCGATTAAGCCGCGTTCCTCATGCCGGCGACGTGGCAAGGCAAAGGCGGCAAGGCCAGGGTTGTGTCCCGAAAAATGATCGTCTGTCACTCGGATTACCTCGCTATCGTACACATCCGCTCTCAAGCACGCACGCAGACAGAGATACACAAACACAAGCCATAGAAATATCGGATTTGTAGCGAGATGGTAAGAGGCCGGCAACTTGTTTGCGAGCTTCCTTCGGGTGTGAATGAGGTCCATGTTGTTGATTCGGGATCG
This sequence comes from Amblyomma americanum, assembly GCF_052857255.1. Taxonomy (NCBI): domain Eukaryota; kingdom Metazoa; phylum Arthropoda; class Arachnida; order Ixodida; family Ixodidae; genus Amblyomma; species Amblyomma americanum. Next base: position 140,543,512 of record NC_135500.1, read on the forward strand.
GGTGATCAACAGGTCCTCGCGAGATCCACCAAAGATGTCTCGGTTTCTTTCCATGCCGCTGAAGCATTAGGACTGTTGCTGGCAGGACGAGAATATGCTGCTGCTTTTGTTTTGACTACTATTTGTGTACATCTCTGCAAAAAGGCTGGAATGCGAGTTCACATGTCGCCATAGCCTTGAGCAGCCACAGTCTTCACTACTGAAAAAAAAATAGCATTATTGTGCTGCTTATAAGATCGCACATATATCATCGTGGAAATGGTAGATGCCGCTAGCACGCGTAAGAACGCGAACCAAGTGTTCAACACATACTGCGAGTTGAAAGGTATGGCGAGCAACAAAAATAGTTTGGTTTATGTGAGTTTAACGTCCCTAATCGACTCAGGCTATGAGGGACGCCGTAGTGAAGGGCTCCGGAAATTTCGACCACCTGCGGTTCTTTAACGTGCACTGACATCGCACAGCACATAGACCTGTAGAATTTCGCTTCCATCGAAATTCGACCACCGCGGACAACAATAGCGTAAGCACCGATTTACCGCTCCTGCGATTACCAAGTTAGAAAACTTCGCTCTACCAATTCTCTTTTGAAAGTTATGCAAAATGAGAAGGGCACATACATACCAAACTTTCCGCATGTTTTAGCTTGTAGCGTCCGCTGTAGGCTTTGTTTTCGTAATATTTAGGCGTTTGTTTAAGAATGTCCTTCACAAAACATGAAAGAAACAGCAGGATTATCGCAGCCATTTATTACAACTGCAACGACACATACCCGCCGCCAAATATACGGCGTCAGAGAGCGGGCGTTGTAGCCTTGCAGACTTGAGCTATGCTCGGAGGACGCTGCACTCAGACACTTTTGATTTGTAACACCCTTTCCAACATCACGGAGGCAAATGATTTTATCGGTAACCACTCAGTACGAAAAGCGATCAACTTGAGCAAACGTCTGTAGCGCGAATCTTAATTTGAGGGTGCCACTTCCTGCTTTCGCTCAGGCCTGTGCTAAAATATTATTACTTCTTTTTATTACTGCACCATCGGGTTCTTCATGGTAACCACGCTGCGCGAGAGGTTGCGGCGATGACTGAGTGGTCTGAAGCAGTGGTATAAAAGAAGCGGCTATGTTTACGAAGGCGCTGATTCGAATCCCACTTAGGGCGGAAGTTTTTTACTACGTAAACAGTATAGCCTACTGCCGGCGAAAGAGATACAGCCGCTGTGTGTGTGTGTGTGTGTGTGTGTGTGTGTGTGTGTGTGTGTGTGTGTGTGTGTGTGTGTGTGTGTGTGTGTGTGTGTGTGTGTGTGTGTGTGTGTGTGTGTGTGTGTGTGTGTGTGTGTGTGTGTGTGTGTGTGTGTGTGTGTGTGTGTGTGTGTGTGTGTGTGTGTGTGTGTGTGTGTGTGTGTGTGTGTGTGTGTGTGTGTGTGTGTGTGTGTGTGTGTGTGTGTGTGTGTGTGTGTGTGTGTGTGTGTGTGTGTGTGTGTGTGTGTGTGTGTGTGTGTGTGTGTGTGTGTGTGTGTGTGTGTGTGTGTGTGTGTGTGTGTGTGTGTGTGTGTGTGTGTGTGTGTGTGTGTGTGTGTGTGTGTGTGTGTGTGTGTGTGTGTGTGTGTGTGTGTGTGTGTGTGTGTGTGTGTGTGTGTGTGTGTGTGTGTGTGTGTGTGTGTGTGTGTGTGTGTGTGTGTGTGTGTGTGTGTGTGTGTGTGTGTGTGTGTGTGTGTGTGTGTGTGTGTGTGTGTGTGTGTGTGTGTGTGTGTGTGTGTGTGTGTGTGTGTGTGTGTGTGTGTGTGTGTGTGTGTGTGTGTGTGTGTGTGTGTGTGTGTGTGTGTGTGTGTGTGTGTGTGTGTGTGTGTGTGTGTGTGTGTGTGTGTGTGTGTGTGTGTGTGTGTGTGTGTGTGTGTGTGTGTGTGTGTGTGTGTGTGTGTGTGTGTGTGTGTGTGTGTGTGTGTGTGTGTGTGTGTGTGTGTGTGTGTGTGTGTGTGTGTGTGTGTGTGTGTGTGTGTGTGTGTGTGTGTGTGTGTGTGTGTGTGTGTGTGTGTGTGTGTGTGTGTGTGTGTGTGTGTGTGTGTGTGTGTGTGTGTGTGTGTGTGTGTGTGTGTGTGTGTGTGTGTGTGTGTGTGTGTGTGTGTGTGTGTGTGTGTGTGTGTGTGTGTGTGTGTGTGTGTGTGTGTGTGTGTGTGTGTGTGTGTGTGTGTGTGTGTGTGTGTGTGTGTGTGTGTGTGCGCGCGCGCGCGCGCGCGCGTGTGTGTGTGTGTCTTTTTACAGGTAAAAACAAAAGCACCTCCCACTCCCTCCAGCACCTCCAGCTATCACCGTTTGACCTCCCCTCTCTAGAAGCCTGCACTCCCCAGAAGCCCACACAACCGCGAAACGATAAAGCGACTGCGGAGTGAAACACAAACACGCAATGGTAAGGCGGTCAATGCATAAGTGGAATGTTGAACCAATGCTGCTAACGCAGATTCGTGGCATCACAAATTATGTTCGCCTGGGCATTTTTTGTTTAAACCAGAATTTTTTTGTCAGCCTGCTCTTTTGTCGCAACCTTTTTGAAGCACCTTTCCCTCCCAGTTCTTTTTCCGCTATTTTGGACCCTATGCGAAGCTTACCATTTATTTATGTTCTCTTTCTCGCACTACGACACACATTACATTTCCTCGTCGCGAGAAGAAGGAACGAGTTGGCGTTCCGGATCTCACGGCCTCTTTTAGAATTGCACAAACTAAGCAATTTCGCAAAAGCTCTCCGATTTATTTCACTAACGTCTCCTTGCCCTATTTCTGAAGTAAGTGTGCCACTGACACGCTAATGTTTACAACGCACACCAGTTCTTTTTCTGTGCTCGCGAAGCCAAACGTACGTCTGCACTAGTAAAGTCGGACAGATTTAGTTTGCCCTCCCATGCGGAACATGGAAAAGAATGGATTTCTATTTCGATACAGAACTGAAACGGGAACAATAGATTCGTTTCTTCGTGTCCGTGTCGCTGTCGCTTCCTTCGACCACGCACTCGGACAAAGCCGCGTCTGCTTCCATTTCAGGAAGTGCACGCGCGAGTGTATCATTATATGCACTGCTTAGCTAGCACCTAAAGAGTCAGAAGCGAACAAAAGAGGGGCAAAGGATACGAGTGTAGTTCCCTCCAGAAAAGAAAACCAAGCAGGCATTGTGTAGGGCGACTGACATCGGTTCGTCGGAAGAGCTAATTTAAACTGGCACCCTTTGCACTGGCGACAACGCCTAAGCTGGAAAATTATATACTGCCACGACGGCTGTCACTGTGTGAGAGCAGAAGACTAAAGAAGACGTCGCTGGAAAGCAGGCCTGTGGCGTTGATAGACACTATTTTATATCTTATTCTAAACCTCTCTTTCTCTCTCCCTTTATCTCTTTCTCTAGCACTTGCATTCTTTCCCGCTCTGCCGTAGGACAGAGGTGCGAGTGTGGTGTAATTCTGCGGCGAAAGGAGGTCTTTCATTACTGTAAACAAAAAAAGCAATTCCGTTTCTTGGTGGCTAGAAATCTTAAGTCTAGATAGTCGCTGTGCGCTGCGCAAACGCTGCGCAGCCTGTGAGTGCCGAAGAAGGCTACCGCCAGTTTTTGGAGATTAGGACAGTACCTAATTAGTTAGCATTATCTCTGGCGGCTAATTATTGAATGCTGATTGGCTCACAAAATTGCGATGCAGCAACCGAAGAAAGCTTCTAAGAAATAAGCCCTAAAATGAAATGTTTGGGTGAAGGTCCTGAGCACATCGCGCATTATTGAAATGCGAGCCGAAGACTAAACAGTTTCTATTCAATGTTAAGGAGGATAAGCTGCTAAGTAGCCTGAAACGCGAAAATAACAAAAAGAGCCTGTAAATATACGGATTAGAGCAGGAAGCTTTATTGGTGTAAAGTTGAGAGACAAAGAAAGCAACGTTTTCTTTGAAACTGGAGTTATTCACCTTCTGACTAGCGTCTATACTGTACACTTTTGCAAGACACGTGACGCATAAAATTTATAACTCAGACTCATTTATGTGCGCGACAAATAAGCGAGGGACATAAGAAGAGAACTGTGTGGTATGACAGTTTTAATATGCTAGAGCACCCTGGTTAAAGAGCCTGGAGATTGAGGTTGACCGCTTCTAGCACAGGCAACTTGCAGTAGTGGTCGGGAAATGCCGTGATGACCATTTTATTTTGCGCAGTTGAGCCTGGTAGTGCGGTCCTAGAGGCAAAGGGAGCTTTTTTGTTCATCTTGCATGATCCTCTTGCACACCACCTTTGAATGCTGCCTAATCTTCTCGCCTAACAGGTTTTTGACCTCCACAACATTTCAAAGCGTAATTATTTATGAGGCCTTATGCATACCAAGGTCTTTCCCAGCTCAACCTGGGATAATCCCAACAGACTCAAAACCTTCACTTCAAAAGCTTTAGTGTAGCTTACCCTCTACAATATTTTGGCTTAGTTCGCAGCACTTGGAACAGCAACTGCACAACAGCGAGATTTCTATGCGCTTTTCAGGGGGTTCCATCTCATAAAGACGCCTTGGAAAACGAGGTGGCTGAGAGCCTCGCCCATTAAGCGCCGTCGTCTGAACAAAGAGAGAATGTCCCTCAAGATACCAAGTCATTCTTAAAAGAGACAATAGTAAGCCTTTTCAGGTGCCTGTGACGTCCGACCAGCCAGCCCTGGGTGACCAAAGGGCAGAAGAGCATTGAAGCTACTCTACAACACTGCATTCTTACTGGTTCGGTCCGTGCTCTAGCGTGGATGCATACGGCAATGCTGACATTTTCGCCGCAGTTTTCCCCTAATGATGTGGAAAGGCAAACATTTAGAATCAGAGCAAAACCTTCAAGAAATTCAAACAATTTAACCAACTTCAGCTGTAGTTCGCTAGCCATAATGGAATGGGCAAATTAGTAGCGCTCAGAGGACGGGATTTCGTGTCTCATTATTGTTATTCGCAGTCGTTTTGGTTTCCTGCTGTGCCATTACCTTCCTGAGATTCCATTCCTTATTCACTTCTTATTAATTTAATAAATGCGAGTTTGAGCAGACATTGTTCGTTTTCTTTTTGTTCTTAATTCCCGAATGCCCTTCACACGCTCCGCCGGCTTTTGATTTGATGCGACAAAAACTGGAGGTGATACCTTTTCTCTTTTGTGCTGCCGTCAAAGCTCGCTTCTAATTGGAATCAAATTGAGCTGTCGCCAGATATGCGATGCAGGAGTGACCCAGTTCTCTGAAGCTGACGCCGCCAAACACAATTCGGTTCAAGGTATTTTTTGACCGGTGATTTTCCAGGAATCTAAAAAGGAAAAGAAAAAATTAACTTGGAATTCAAGATAACGTAATGGAAGGCATTCGTGTAGAGCTTTCGTATGGCTTTTTATTTGACGCTTATCGTACTCATGCGCTATAAGTTTTCCATTTTTATTTCTTTTTGCTCGAAAAGATTGTCAGAGAAGTCTTTGGCACAGATGCCACTGCACTGAAATGAAACTCCGATTAAATTATTGTCTAAATGCCGATCACTGGTAGACGGCACAGGCGGCATCGGCACGCTAGTCTCTTAATGCTCGATCTTGAATATTTTGCCGGGCGGCTTCTGCCTCTCCCTGTTGCACATCGGGGCTCTGGCGTTTGCGACTAGCGACTTCTGCTTGTCTTTCTTACCCGGAACGCTTCGTATACGGAATACATGGAGCGTTCAGAGCAAAGCGTTTACGCAGCATCAGTGGCCCTGTCGCCAAGCAACTGGTCTTCCACGTCACGGCTATGTCGTACCTGCAACGGCTGCAATACTGCGCAGGCGCACACGATGCCGTGCAATCCAGTCATTTCAGGATGTTTTGGTGAGAGCCGTAAGTAAGTGTTTAATCTAGAATAAAAACAAAAAGAAAGGTATAAGATTTTTCCTAACCCCGGCATCTGCCATCGCTACGGCGGCGGCACCTGAGCTCGGGCAGCGGAAATAAAAGATAGCAGGCAGTTTGAAGAAGTGAAATGATATAGTTGAAACCAGTTAGCGGCTTCTTTTTTTGACCAAGCGCCAAACTTGATAGCGACGAAGTTTCCCCGAGGCACGGGCTGTGTGCACGGGGTGGTCATTGTCACCATTTCATTTCGCTGTTCCTTTTTGTTTACTTCTTCCATCCTCAGCATTCATTTTATTTTCGTCCAGGAAATATTTATCTGAAAAACTCTCTGTGCCCCCCCCCCCCCCAATTCTTGGCCAATCCCCCTATGTGGGCATGTACCATTGTATGAGGGTAACAACAACAACAACAACATTGTCGCCGTAGTTGCCGTTGTCGGCGTCCGAAGCGACACCTTCCTCGGTAGGCAGGTGTCAAAGTGGAGACAGACACAACCCCTTATTCGCTTATAGGAGATAGGACGAAGGGGGCAAGTGAAAGAGGAATAGAGGGTAGGAGTTGACCTGTGGCGTAAAGGCTTCGGCGCCAGCCTCATCTGCGGGAGGTGATTGGTTCGAAACCCACCGCCGGGCAAGATTGAGTACAAGCGCCCCCGCACCCGGCTTTTTTATTTGCTGTCACTATACAGCTAACGTCCAAACATATGCGTTACAAACTCGTGACCGTCCTGTGATTTTATTTATCCTCCGCCGCACCAGACTTACACGAACTTAGCGCGAGACTGGCTGTGTCCATTAGTTGTTCATCAATAAAATAAAATTGCTTTTAGGTGAGTCATAGATTCAGATTTAAGGATGAAATTAAAAAGTTTTAGGCAATATGATACCACGGCTTGCACAGGAAAGGGTTAATCGTAGCAATATTGGAGATACTTTTGCTTTGCAGTGAGCGTAGTTAAGCTGATTATGATGATGATTGTGAGGACTAGAATGATAATGATTATATGTGGCCCCTAAAGCCAGTGTCAAATCAACAAGATCCTATCCGAACCCTTATGAGAACCTCGGCACAAATAGATGGTGAATCCGGTGCCACATTTAGGAACACGTGACCTTGCGCAAGTCGCATTGTTTACAGTGCAGCGAAAGTTGTGCCCAAGTATAACTCGTTTTGAGGCAGTCCGGAAATGCGCAACACCGACAGTCGTCGTGCTTCTTTCACTCTAGGGTTTTCCTTCCCTTCAATTTTTTAACACTGTGCTGGAATCTACGAAACCAGGCTCGGTGCTCAACCGCAGCGCATGATTGGGCCTCTCGCGCATCTGTGAAATGCCGCATTTTTATGTTCTGTTTTTGAAGACAACCTCTCGGACAATATTCCATTCAGTTGGCGTCCAAATAAATTTCCCAGTATTAACTTTATCTTTTCAGGAAAAGGGCAGAGTGGGTCAGGGATCAGACAAGGGTTAGTGACATCCTAGTCGAAATGGGCTTGGGCAGGGTATGTAATGCGAAGGCAAGATAACCGATGGTCCTTAAGGGTAACAGGTTGGTTGGTTGGTTAATGGAGTTTAACGTCCCAAAACGACTCAGGCTATGAGGGACGCCGTAGTGAATGTCTCCGGAAATTTCGACCACCTGGGGTTTTTTAACGTGCACTGACATCGCGCAATATACGGGCCTCCAGAATTTCGCCTCCATCGAAATTCGACCGCCGCGGCCGCGATCGAACCCATGTCTTTCGGGTCAGCAGCCGAGCGCCATAACCACTGAGCCACCGCGGCGGCCTCTTAAGGGTAACAGACCGGATTCCAAGGGAAGGGAAGTGCAGTAGGGGGCGGGTGGGTGGATGATATTAAGGAGTTTGCGGTAATACGGTGGCCGCATATGGCACAGAACAGGGTTAATTAGGGAGATATGGAGAGGCCTTTGTCCGACAGTGGGCGTAGTCGGGCTGATGATGATGACGGACATCATGGCGACAGGCGTTGTGGACGAAAATAAAGCATCTTGCGAAGAGCAGTGCTGTGGGGATTTCTTCATCCTCACCGTTATCGTCCATTTAAGTCAATTGAATTGACAGGAAAGGAGTTTTTTTTTATTAGCGTGCTAGCACTAAAACCCCCAAATCTCAGATTTCGCCGATGTTTGTATGTCCAAAGCCTTTGGCACGTGGCCCACCTGCCAAATGAGTAGCCCGCGACCAGGCTTTATGGCCAACTATGCAAAGCACTTTATGGCGAAATTCTATATGGCTGCGAGTGGGTTTCAAACCACTGGCAGCCCGAACAGATCAGCTTCGCGGGCCACTGCATTACAACATTACGCAGCCTAGCATCCCGCGTGTCTCTTGCGCTGTGCTTTGGAAATCGTCGTCTTCATCGAATTCCATCCATGTAAGATGGATGCAAACCACACCGCTATCGCACTGCTCTCTTAAACCGACTCTCGAACCGAAACCGCAGTGAAAACAGAAGTTCGAGCGCACCTAATTCGCATCTGGCCTCACCGCGGTAAATAATCCGTAAATTTTTATGCCTCTTTACGTCGATGCTTTGCCACTTGAAAGAAAGCAAGCTCTTTTTAGAAGCAACCAGCACCGAGTCACAGCAAGCTGCTAAAAAGCATAGCGCTTATTACAAACACTCCCTGCTCGCCACGAATCATGCGTTTCAGTCAATAGCGATTTTTTAAAGGCGTAGGCATCGACTGGTTTATCTGTCCCGTACCGGTCACACATCACCTGTTAGTCACATGCGGACTTGTTTTGAGCAGGCGGTGACTTTTACCCAGTTCAAAGTTGGGAGTACCGAAACTAGAAACATCACAGAAATACTCATGTCACGCTCATATACATAATAGAGGATCAGTAGATCGCATCCTATAGGACTAGTTTAAGCAGGCCAGAAGTCTCATAGTTACGGGATAAACGTGCGGAGACTTAATGCTTTGATAAATTCAATGTAGTCGATGTTGTCGACACCAACAACACCTAATTCGTGCCACCGGGTATATAAGCGCCTTTTATAAAATTATCTGTAAAATCTCTAGTACAATGTACAATTGCCTGTGTGGATTTTGAGCGCTGAGAACCCATGTAATACAATGACAGGGTTATCGGTTTCAGGGTAAAAGTAACACAGGGGCGCAACGCGTAGGAATGCTGTCATGAACATCGGCTTTGCGCAACCGATGAGCTAGAATTGAAGTGACGCGTGAAATGATGTACTTCCGGTAACTGAGGGCTGTGGTGGAAACAGGGAAACTGCAACACAATGGCATGCCGTTTCGCACCGGGCAATGCTTCCGCACGCCGTAATACCATGGGTTTCGCAGTATGTCCAAGGTCATTACATCTTCAGCCTCACGCACTTTCCCGCGTATGTCCTACACCGCTTGAAAGCTCTCTAGACCTCTCTTCCTCAATGGGCGATAAATCAATTCCGGACCTATATCGCTTTTGAACGTACTTTAAGCAAGACATCAAGATCCACTGCATGATGATGGTCATTGTCATCTTCTTGTCGCTGCATTCCCTGATATTATTGATTCATCGATATTCATGGTGCTTTTTTTCAGAAAGGAAAGTAGTTCACCTATTTAGTCGCTCAGAAATCATTAAAAGCATGATTTTTCCTTCTATGAAGCCTGCTATGTGCCCTCAACACAGTTATCCTTATTGTTGCTGCCGTCGTTTTCTCGCCTCTCCTACTGCTCTTGTCCCACTGCCAATAGGTGTCTAACTGCAGACACTGTCCACCGTGAATTTCTGCCGCTGTCAGCATGAATCAATAAATGTCAAGCCACCTCTCATTTCTCGGGCACAGTATTACCGCCGCGCCACAGCCACCACCGCTCTATCCTTGGAGCACCACCACTTAAGGCTACAGTCCTGTCTTAGTTAAGGAACGACTCCAGATCTAGTGATGCTTGGGATTCGGTAACCGCTCATTGCAAGATGTTTTTTTTTACGATTTTTTGCGATCTATGAAGGTTGGAAAGAAAATGCCGATTAATTTCCAACCCCGTTCGCTCATACTTTGGTTCCAGAATTGAGTTTAATAACCACAAGAGACCACCTCATGATTTTAAAAGAAAGCTCACCACGCAAGTGAACAGGCCTCTCCTGACTGCACAATGATGTAATCACCAGCGTGCACGTTTAGGTCTGAGTGGACAAACCACGCTTCACATTCAACAACAGTGCGTATAAGATCAACTAAGCGCAGTACATTAGCATCGGATGCAACGTGAGCTCCTAAAAATGAATAGAGACCCGCTAAGACAGAAAGGTGTTCTTACCCTAGAGTTCTTGCTTGTACGTTGCGCTTGTGCGATGTTTCGCGTGCTGTGTGTCCGCTTGCGCTGGAACATAAACTTTCCCGTTAGGCTTAGAACTAACGAGCACCCCCGTAAGGGTGAATGGTAAATATCCGGTGCTTTGCATCCTAATTAGCATGGCCCGCAAGAAGGCTGGGTTCAGATCTCACATGCAGCGCTATCACACCCCCCCTCCCCCCCCCCCAAAAAAAAAGGCGAATATGGCGCCTTAATTCACAAATTTTTTGTAACATAAACGCGCTGCATTTCTAGTGGCTGCACAAGCCCTGACCAGTCCCAGATAGTCAGTGAACCAGAAAAAAAAATGTGCTTTACTTTACTCAAGCTAGAAATTCCGGAGAGATCAACGTCCAGCTTAGAGGAACAGTAGGCATAAAAATTAAGTCCATTGCTGAAGAAACACCTCTGCAGTCAAGCCTCTAGATAAACGACGTTTAGGAAAGTCGACCAGAGATAGCCGCTAAAGACTTTCCACGTTTTCCTTCGCGCATTGACGATAAGTATTGCTTCACCTGCACCCCTCAGTAAGAAACAGATGAGCTCATGTCACCGACCTTCAAAGCAGATTCGAAAGCCTCCTTGTTAAGTAGCGCCTTTGAAATTCACTTTGCCACCTTTCGCAAAACCCCCAACTCTTTCTAGTCGTCTGATAGGCGCAGGCTTTCGCACATCATTGGGGTTTCAACATGTACCTCTGATATTCGGCACATGGCTCAAGCTCTGCGACAGAAGGGTATTATGTCTGGGACACGCCAGCAGTCACCAAGATAAAAATATTTTACAATCGTCGACCCGAAGCGCTTAATCCTTATCATGCCACCTCCTAGAAGACTGATCGGTTCGTGTATATTCAAGGGACAGGTCATTGTTCAGCGAACACTGAACGAGCCCGCGTTTGCGTAAGTTTCGGTTTCCTCTAGGAAGATGGCAGCACTTCGCTGCTATTTTTCGCTTGAGTGAGGGTTAGTGGTGCAATTGATCCACAGTAGCAGAGTCGTAGGAAAGGCAGACTCTAAGCGGAGAAATTCGCTCAGTGAATTTTAAATGCTGAGGATATTTTTAATTTGAAAATACGAAGCGCAAAACGATAATGAATACTCGTAGTGGATTCCTAAGGTGTACTTACGTGGTGGCCTACATTACACAACAGATCAAGATCATACGAGGCGAACAAGAATTTAAATCAATATATTAGTTACACCGGACCTAGAAACATTGAGCTAAAAGAAGTACCAAGATTATCATTTAAGCCATTAACTGCGGAAGACCAGTGCTTCCAGAAAAGAAAAATCAAGCAAAACACGACTAGGATGCTGTATTAAGCTTTATTTTCTATCTCGTTCGAATATTCTCAGCATTAGGTGAGAGACATTAGCAGCTGCAAAGGGCAGACATGTTTGTGTGCGTTCGCGTCAAAATAATTGAATACTTGCAAAAAGAATTGGTGCAGACACTAAGCTCCACCTTAAGGGTATGACGCGACAGCGTTAATGGGTTAATGCCAATACATAAGGAATTGGTCATTGTCCACTTTGCATTCATACCATTCCTGGCGAAGTGCTGGAGTGGTTAAGCGATGCGCCACTGCCTTTCGATGTGCGATGGCAGGTGTTGCCGCCGGTGGGGCTTATCAGACCCAGGTGTCTCTTCCCGAGCAAGCACTAGCAACCAATCAATAATGTAACTGCCACCTGTCACGGTGGTCAATTAGCTCACAATCTGATGGGCAGGTTGTGGTGGCGCCACAAGGTCACGTGACCAGGGATGACGTGACAACATAACGTTACCGGCCCATTTTTCGACCATGGCGGGTTGCGCGAGACTAAGCAGAATCTTGTGCCCCAGTCTGGCCATAGGGTGGCCACCTTGGGTGCATAGGGTGCCCACCTGGGTCCCCTAACCCAGCCGATTTTTCGATCACGACGCCGATGCAGAACAGGAGCGTTTTTTCTTTTCAAAGATTCCTCTATTTATATTTATGAGCAGCTTGAGATAAACCTGGTTGAATTTTCTACTGCTTGGATCTGCACCGAACCCTGGCCAATCCTCCACTGTTGGTATGTGCCATCGCTTTTTCAAGCAACAACAACAACGCTGTCGCTTTAAGCCTTTTAGAAACCTACAGGAGAAAGTGCCGATTGTACACCCAGGGCCACCGAAAAGCGGCAATTTGGAACAGGCAGCGCTCAACCATGCGGACCTTTCCCCTTCTCTCTTCCTCTTTTTAGTCCCCTAATTCCTCTTCCCCAGTGCAGGGTAGCCAACCGGAACCCCTTTCTGGTTAATATCCCTGCCTTTCTATCCTCCTCTTTATCTATCTATCTATCTATCTATCTATCTATCTATCTATCTATCTATCTATCTATCTATCTATCTATCTATCTATCTATCTATCTATCTATCTATCTATCTATCTATCTATCTATCTATCTATCTATCTATCTATCTAATCTATCTATATATCTATCTAATCTATCTATATATCTAATCTATCTATCTATCTATCTATCTATCTATCTATCTATCTATCTATCTATCTATCTATCTATCTAATCTATCTATCTATCTATCTAATCTATCTATCTATCTAATCTATCTATCTATCTAATCTATCTATCTAATCTATCTATCTAATCTATCTATCTAATCTATCTATCTAATCTATCTATCTAATCTATTGCGTTAAGAGACATGTTAAATTTTAAACTACTGTCTTGCTTTTGCTGAAGGTCGAATTTTTTTATTTCCAACAAATACCACTTCATCGCACGGACTTCTGTGATCGAGTATTTCAAAAGCAGCAACTATGCCTACGTACTGATTAACGTCTCAAAGACTTTAGAGTGGCCAGGCGCTCGAAAGTGGGCAGATGGGTTCGACGGGTAGTACATATTCTTTCTCGACACTTTTATGAAAATGTTTAGAAATTATTCGAAAGAATCACGTTACATTTTTCTCCAAAAGAAGTAGTCAAGCAAAGTTTTAGCTTAAATATTAAAATTAGTCAGAGTTCTGGGCCATAAACTTTCCTATAATACTTTCCCGTAATCTTTTGAGAGGAAAAGGGTAGAAAAAATGACGGCCTCCTTAATACTTATGTTTTAAGGGCGCCAACAGTCAGTGAAGTGACGGAAAGCACAAGGAAATATTTTTTTTGTCCGCGGCGTTTATAATTAAGGAAAGAAACAGCACAAATAAAGCAATTCCCCTATGCTTACTGTGGTTTCAATGATTACTGGCTTATGTCCCCGTGATCTTGACGGTTTTGTTTTGTGTTATTCCCCTGCCACTATACGCCGTAATCCTTGACGGGGGCGAAAGCCCACGTAAGAGCTCGCGCATTGACCGCGCCACGTGAACAAAGATGTTTAACGAGTAGCGGAACATACCGTACGTTACATGGAGTATTATTCTCAAGAAACACAACTGCCAAAGAACAATTTTCGCGTTCGAAAAGACTGCGTTCTTGGTCAACTCAGAGTTTCCACAAGTCGTCGTAATGTTTACAACCTGACTACGGATATTGCACGACACCTGGTAGTCTGCGTCGCTCCGGTCAACCGCTGTAAGCCGCACAGATTCGGACGTGCTCTGGAGCCATGCCAGGCCCCCTCAGAGCCTCAGGTGTTGCCTCCACTCTGAACCGGAATTAAATGCGCACGTTGTCTTGTTAGTCATTGATGCGGCTGCGAGATAACTACCAACCGTTCTTCCTGTCAAACGATCTGTTCTACGCTGTATCGTTCAAGTGAAAAAGATATTTGATTTCGTGCTTTTTAAGCACGCATTACTTTCGTTCCTATTCTCGGCACAATCAGGCAAACATCGTATGAAAACCACGACGAACTTGAGGCTTAATGTAAAGCTGAACTTATCAGAACTTTTCCGTCCGAATTGTAACCGGCAGAAACAAAATTACAGCCGATTTAGCTTAGTTGTCCAAATGCGAAGTATGTGCACTAGCACGTCGCATTTCATTTCACTTTCGGTTCGAGCCTAGGGTTTCAAGGTCAGGCTTCAGACAAAGATTGACGAAATCTGTGATCTGAAACCTTAGTGGCCGCTTATTATAAAATTTTCTGGCCATTTAACATTACTGCACTTCCTTCCTGAGTGCGACGTGTATCGCTATGCGTAAATAATACTTTATGCCAGCAGGCACGCTGCCGAAATAAAAAAAAAAGTACTTTAAGAGGTCACTGTGATAGCAGTATGTTCTGGATCCATTGCCCGCGGATGGAAGTTGATGAAGACAACGACGTGCAATGACAGTTAAACAAGAGGGGGAAATTGGTTGCACTTCAGAAGAATAATTGTACACCTAAAGAAGGTGAGCGCCCAGACTGAGTTCGAGCCGGAGTGGCACTCATTCTTATTGTTGTGGTCTTCATTTCCTTTTTTCTAGCGCTTTGTCGCTTAGGTATGTCGTATTATATATTAGTTATGGGCTCTGCGTTTCCTGTTTTCTCGAGCTTGCTTCCTTAGGTGTGTCGTCTTAAGCATCGTGTTTGTCACTGCTTTCATAATGTTTGTACATAGTTCATGTACAAAAAACATAGTATTACTGTAATAAATATCTTGCCGAAAAAAAAAAGCGGCGATAGCATAGTGATCTCGTGCAATGGCCAACGGAGCTGATCTGTTCGCGCCACCGCGGGTTCGGAACCAAGGCACAAGGCAGTGGCGTCCACATATATATATATATATATATATATATATATATATATATATATATATATATATATATATATATATATATATATATATATATATATATATATATATATATATATATATATATATATATATATATATCATTTCAGAAGAATGGTGAATTGAGCGAGTTGGATGTTGGATGTAGTTCATTTTGGCGGTAAATTCAGCGCGAAGGGACGAAGGACACCGAAAGGGGACAAAACAAGCGCTGACAAAACAGCGATTGTTTTGTCCCCTTTCTGTGTCCTTCGTCCATTCGCGCTGAATTTACCGCCAAAATATATATAATTTCTGCAGGCCTAGCTCGCTTCGGACACTCAAGCAGATTTCAGAAGTGTTAATTGTTAGGCTAGTTGTTACTGCAGTTCGGACATACTCGTAGACAACAGCGCAACGGTTTTAGGCCAAAGAATATACACAGAAGGAAGGGCGGAAAGTACGAACACAGCGCGAACACAGCCCTTTCCGCCCTTCCTTCTGTGTATCTTCTTTGGCCTAAAACCGTTGCGCTGTTGTCTACGAGTATGTCCGAACTGCAGTAACAACTAGCCTAACAATTAACACTTCTGAAATCTGCTTGAGTGTCCGAAGCGAGCTAGGCCTGCAGAAATTATATATATTTTGGCGGTAAATTCAGCGCGAACGGACGAAGGACACAGAAAGGGGACAAAACAATCGCTGTTTTGTCAGCGCTTGTTTTGTCCCCTTTCGGTGTCCTTCGTCCCTTCGCGCTGAATTTACCGCCAAAATGAACTATATCCAACTCGCCAAACTACGAACACAGCGCGAACACAGTCCATTCCGCCCTTCCTTCTGTGTATCTTCTTTGGCCTAGAACCGTCGCGCTGTTGTCTACGTGTATGTCCGAACTTGCCTTTCGGTTGTCTTGCGAAGGCAAGACAACCACAAGACAACCGCTGGTCCTTAAAGGTAACGAAGTGGATTCCAAGAGAAGGCAAGCGTAGTAGGGGCGACAGAAGGTTAGGTGGCGGATGAGGCTAGGAAGTTTGCGGGCATAGGGTGGGCGCAGCTGGCAAAGGACAGGGTTAATTGGAGAGACATGGAAGAGGCCTTTGTCTTGCAGTGGGTGCACTCAGGCTGATGATGATGATGATGATGATGACGATGATGATGATGATGATGATGATGATGATGATGATGATGATGATGATGATGATGATGATGATGATGATGATGATGATGATGATGATTACGACAACGACGACGACGATGATGATGACGATGTGCGAACTCAAGTAGACAACGGCTTCTTTCGATATTGGAAGCCTTAGTGCTAGCGCATCAAAACAAAGCCTTAAAAAATTTCAGCCCTGAGCGAGATTCGAAAAAGCGCCAGCGCCAACAGAGCAGCTTAATTTTACACTGTTTTAGAAGAGCCGTTATTTTGAAAGTGGGCCGTAGAAACAGGGTATTCATAATAACACCATTCACAGACTCTGATTACATTTACAAGATATCTTGAAATCCAATTACGCACAGCGGAAGACACTTTTGCACACAGCGTGTGCTAACAGGTGCACAGAACGTGAGAAGTTTATTCTCGTTGTCAATCTTGTAAATCGTTAAACTCAATTAGTAAACCTTTCTGTGGCTGCTGTTAGCGTGCATATCTAAATTGCATGAAACCATAGAGGTGGCCCCATTAGTATACTATTCCATTCGGCATAATTCTCCTAGCGCGCAAATGTTCCCAGAAATTTCAGTCAAAATATCCAACTTACTCATCTCGAGTGTGAGTTATTTTCCACACTTTTCTGCCCTGTTTATTTTTACCGTTTTGTTTGTGCCTAGATTGAAAATACAACACTAACTGCAGCCGATTACCTTTTTTTTGGTATGCTTGTCATCATGTTTGCCGCCTATTATTTGTACCTCAACTTGAATTCTCTAACCGATTTTGTAACTATTTTTCCCATATGTTATTGTTAAATTGTTTACTACCAACATGTGTACTACAACTGTATCATTCAGAGCCCTTCCTTTTACAGTCCTTGATGGGACTTACAGTATCAAATAAAAAAAAAGAAACTCCCCAAGTTGTGAAGAAGGCATTATATACGGCGTTTCTTTTATTTCCTTAGCCGAAAGTGACAGAGGAACAGTGATCACCTTCGCTTGTAGATCTCCGGCAGGGATCTCTCACTTATTTCTGCATTGACATTAGTACGAAGGCACTAATCCAGAGTTTCCGAGCCTATAAAAATCGTATATTGCATGTGCACCTCGGAAGCATTCAAAAAAGTGGCAATGAAACAAATCAGATCAATATCCATGACTGGTAGTCGAACCCGCGGCGGCACGAAAACATCAGCTTCAATGCAACTGCGCGACAAAAGTAGGCAATGGCTGCATTTCTTTTTTCTTTATTGCCAGTCATAGCAACTACAAAAGCACCCCAAGCCTGTCGGTTGGTATGACATCAAAATTTATGCACTTTGATTTTAACGAGAGCAACCATCACTTCAATGACTTCATCGCAGAAACCTTGGTTCCTGAGGATGTCACGCAGCTCAACAGCACTGCCGCTCACACCCAGAGGTATTCGGTTTCTCCCTGCTAACAAGCAGATGATTTCATATTATGTGTTGTTTATACTTAGCTTGCATGCGATCTGGCGGTCTCGACTGGCAGTCACAAATTGTGATCCTGGTGTCCGCCCTGTCTGCAGCTTTTTTGTTGATGTATGTAAGCTGCGTGATTAGGCTACCGCCACAGACGAACACGCCTCGTGTTAAACTGCTCAACACTCTCGCTGTGATGATGATGATGATGATGATGACGACGACGACGACGACGACGACGATGATGATGATGATGATGATGATGATGGCCTCTGGCTGAATGGCACGTAGTGCATTGCAGACTGTCGTCTTCTTCAACTTCCATCTGCCCCGTCCGGCGGCACTGCCCGGACCTTGTCGTCTTCCACGTAGCCCGTACTTTCGTACTGAGTAGAATGTAGTAAAAACTGAATGTAGGGTTTTTGCCTTCCACGAACCTGTAGACAGAAGTGGGATAGGCGTAAGAAGGTTTGGGCATAAGGCAGAAAAGTAAGCACAGCAAAGCAAAAATCAAAGAAAAACGCGAATAATAAGGAGCTCCTTCAAAGAAGGCTATTTGTGAACAGAAATTCCTTTTCCTTTTTTTCAGTTCTTTGATCGCATTCTGTCGTATTCAAAGTTTAAAGGCCGTTAGCACGAACGACCAACTGCTGACGTAGCCGCAGACGTCTAGTAAATTCCATTTGCGGCCCCTCAGTAAAGACCATAAAAGTGTAACAAAAAAGTAGTAGGAGTGACGTTTTTGCGGGAGAAAAAAAAAGGTCAAATCTGTGGAGAGCGCACTACAATGCTCTGCAGGCCGCATGCGCCCACGGGCTTCGTGCCTAAGACCCCAACTCTACGAAGTTTCAAAACAAAACGCTCTAAGCAGCTGCTGCGTCACACCACTTAGCCGCATAAGCTACGTGAACAGACCGCTTTCGTGTACTGCTCATCGCTTGCTTTTAAAAATCCTAAAAATCTAATTTTTAATATACTGTACAATGAACAGACTGGCGCGACCTCCATTAAAACACGAACGAATATGTCAATGCACGCAAGCCTTAAACTCATCCAAGGCAGTTCTGCCGCCGTAATGTAGGGTTCGCACCCCCTTCCAGGATTTGATTTATGGTTTACGTATAAGTAGCAGATTGTCCTCATTTTTTGCATGCACTTTTAAAAGAGCCAGCTCTTAACCTCTGTTTCACGTTTCCTATAGTTGTTGTCAGTTCTTTTTTCGTAAACAAAAGCTAATTTTTCTACACCTCAAAAATGCTATTCGTTGCTACGGTTCAGAGGAGACAAACAAGTTAGAATAAATAAAGATGTCCAAGCGTTATATTGTTTCATATGCTGACAGCAAGCAACACAGCCCGTCGCATCGCAGCTAGTTTGCGAGAACACACTTATAGCATGCCCAATAATTCTGGACAAAAGCATTTTTGAGCTGGAAGCCGTTTATGCACTCAATTTTTTCATGTAATATAAGATTTCACTATAACAACTAATATATCCACAGACCACCCGGCGGCAGTCTTGCAATTTTTTTCTGCTTATGTTTTTGCTGTTATCAAAATTGTTCTCCATTGGTTTTATATGGCAGTCTTAACTGTTCGATGCGATCGATGGAAACACTTTAAAAGAAAGATTTTGCTACACATCAGAAGAATGGACCATTACCTTTCTATTTCCAGAAGTGTATGTTACCATTTTTCAATTTTCAAAATTTTTATCCGGGAATGTTGGACATGGTAAAATAATCGGTACCTGGATAATATCGTGACTCACTGTACAAGCTGTATGGAACTCGCTGTATGAAACTCACTGGCTGTACTCACTGTATGGAACAAGCTGCCTTCTGATGTCATCATGTCCATTGATTCCATTGGCAAATTGTTGTCGTCTACCTCATAGTTGTGTTTCGTGTTTATGCATGTTTTATTGTAAAAGTTGAACATGTCTTCGTGTATTTTACTTATGTTTCGCGGGATGAATTGGTATTCAAAATGCTGTATTTTTTTTCGCCCCTCCTGTTAGGGCCCACTTAGGGCCTGCAGTATTTGTTAAATAAATAAAAAATACATGAGTTCACTGACGACAGTATTCAGGAAATACTTTACAGCAAGAACGTCAGAGGCTCGGTCCCACCCTTGACGCTTAAGCTCTCGATGCAGTGCTTCAGCGATCAAAATTCTGGCAGCATGGTTTTTTATTAGACTATATTGTTCGTATATGTTTGCTTTTGGTTTGATGGTTGACGCATTTTTTAGTGTAATCTCTTTTTCTTTTATTTTGCCACCCAACAGTTTTGAAAACATTTCCGAAGCTGCTCACTTTATCATATACATTTATGCTTTGCTTTTGGAGAAATTTACTAGTGGAAAGTCAGCGCTTGTGTTATCTTCATTCTTGCCCCTCGCATATAGCAGCGGACTTCCAAGACACAAATAAAAACGCACAATTTCGTGAACGATGTTATCAACTTATCGAAAGTGTATAAAGGAAACGCACAGCAAAAGCAAAAGTCTGGCGCACTGTTTTTATATAACGGTTGACACGTGGCTGATATTTCAGCTCTACAGCATTACTGGCGCTACGACGGGGCACATTTCTATCATAATCTCGCCCGAAAGAGCACACTGGAGCTGAGTGTTACGCGTCGTAGAGCTCCAGATTAAACAACAAAAGAACAACTTCATTGGAACTGACAGTTGCATAACCCAGTGCTCCAAACGAAATGTTCTCTTCGTACAGCGTTCGTACACTGTACCAGTAGGTACTGTTAGTAGAGTGAATCTGTGTCTATGATGCGTCTTCGCAGCAACCACTCAGCAGGAAAATTTTCAATCTCGTTCCAATGCACTTTCTTTCAGTCAGTCGGCAAAAAGCATAAAACTTATTTTATGTTGTTTACACTGCATACAAGCATTAAATCCGCGCAAAAGTTTACAGGTGAAACCAACCGAGTTTCATCCACCCTTATTCGGATTTGTTAGAATTATACATGACTGTGAAGAGCTTAATTTTGGATCTAACGACGGATAGTTTATGAGAAAAACAGCGCTTCGAACGTTTTTTATCTCTTACAGGAATGAGGCTGGATATTCATACTTCAAACTTTCTTGGAGGTCAGTCTGAATTCGCTAAAAGACGTACGCGTACGTTCTGACGCTAAGGTAATGTAGTTTCTATCAGTGACTTGTCTGATCCATCATAAAGAAGATCCTTTTTTTTTCACGCTCTATAGCGCATGGACGGCGAAGGAACGAAATTGTGACGCTATATAGCTTACGAAAGAATAGATTCCCTTAGAGGATGATTCGCACACCCTTCCAGCTCTCACAGAGTATTCCAGTCTGGCCCAATAAAAGACAGCCACCTGCGACTTAACAAATCAGACAAAGAAAACAGGCATAGCCGATCACGTCGGAAATGGAAACGTCGACAAGCTACTGCCCTAGCAATGCGCCTATTTCTTATTTCCAATATTTAACATCGCAAAATAAATATGAGTTCGCGCAATCAGCGCTAGTGTACGTTTTGAAGAGTCAATGTGCTCACACAGCGCACGCTGAACATGGATGCGGGTGAACCTTTTATCACTACCCGCCGCGGTGGCTCAGTGGTTAGAGCGCTCGGCTACTGATCCAGAGTTCCCGGGTTCGAACCAAACCGCGGCGACGGCGCTTTTATGGAGGAAAAACGCTAAGGCGCACCCGTGTGTTGTGCGATGTCAGTGCACGTTAAAGATCTCCACGTGGTCGAAATTATTCCGGAGCCCTCCACTACGGCACCTCTCTCTTCCTTTCTCCTTTCACTTCCTTTTTTATCCCTTCCCTTACGGCGCGGTGTCCGCCGATATATTAGACAGATACTGCGCCATTTCCTTTCCCCCAAAAGCCAATTATTATTATTAAAAAGAAGAGTCAAGAACATTTTAGAAATAAAGATAAGTATGGTGGCGGTGAGCTCCGGACAATGAATTTGGCAGTAGCGCTCATTTCCTCCTTTCTTGACGTTGCTCCACCTCCTCACACGGCTGCTGTGTTCTTCCTTTGGCTTTCTGGTCTAAGCTGAGGGCAAGGTTTAGACAACAATCATTTGGCCACCATGTGCCGCTAATGCTTGTTTTAAATGCGCACCGTTCTCTAGCTTCTTCCCCAAGATTTCGCAATGTATACATCAATCTACCTTCATAATGGCGCTCGCTGGCCGCTGCTGGAATAATTCGAATGCCGTGCATGCGCACATTTGGCCGCTGGGATCGCAGGCGCGCCGGCGCTCGCTGCCGAGCGGGCGACCAGTCGGTGTGCCGCTGCTGTACCGATTTTTAATCAGTCGTCGTGTCAGACGAGTTCGGGCCTCGCAGGCGACCACCATACATAAAAGTGAAGCTCCTCGAAAGAAAACGTCGTCGTGCAGCCGCCCGGCACCGTCGACACGAAGCAAGAAACGTCGATGCGAAACAACGGCGCCTACAACAGATGAGAAAGCCGCCCGACAACGGTGCATCCGCGAAAAGCCGAAGAACATGAGACAACTATCTTAGAGGTGTGCGAAATATGCATTAGTCTCAATACTAGGAACCACTCATGCAGACAACAATAATATCGAGAGTATGGGTAAATTAAGTTTACTTGAAATGAGCTATTGCTTCGTTTTATTCGTAATGACTTGCGTTGTGCGAACGATGACGAATGTTCTCTCAAATCATAGACAATTAGTGTAATCGTCTCTGCAGCATCTTTTTCTGTTTCTTTGAAAAGCCGAAGAATATCCGGAACAAAGTTTTGAAACGGCTTCGTTTACAAATGTTGCACTGCTAAGCTCCTTTATCGTATCAAATTTATTTATTTGTTTATTTTTTTATTGTGCGCCCCTAATCTGCACCTAGCTTGCAAGGCACGCCATAGGGGAAAGCTTTTGAAGTTAAGGCTCATATGAGATGTGAAGCCTCGTACGCCGAACCATCCTTAGACCAGTCAACTAGCAAAGCAACCTGCGCACTCTTTACTCAGGCACCCTTTCAGCGTGAAAGTCATCGTATAGGTTTTGCTTCCTGCTTTCGTTTATTGCTACAGAAGCCTCTTTGTTGGCGAATGCAGAGTACACACGGCAAAATGCGACATTCGCGCCCCCTTGCGGAGATGGCAGAGCGTTCTGACTTTGCCCGCATTCGGTATCTTTGCAAGCCATCTTGTCTTTCCGAACCAAAATCGTAAGAAAGCTAATTGCCACAATTGTACACAGCCTGGAGGCAATAATTTGCGTTGCCGATAACAATCATGAAATCAGAAACGATATCAGACACGTGCATCGAAAAAAACTGAACAGCAAGATAATTGCAGTTCACTGCCACAGGTCACACCAAATGAGCAGCAGTATTCATTCACTATCCGGAACAAAAGCTGCTTCGAAGCAGCTTGCAGAGGAAATATTCCGTTTATACACTGTGCTCCTCTTCATTAAGTCCCTTAGTGCCTGTTGTTCATTTGGATATCTTCCCTATTGTTCACATGTACAAGGTGTTTGTTATCTCACTTCGCCCTTTATCGGCTGTTGCATGCGAATGTGACGATCACTTATCAAGTATGCCGAGTCTTGTCGACACTTCTGTATTTTTGTGCAACCAGGCAGCGTTTCTGGCCTAGAGCAGTATGGTGCTCTCTTAAAAAAGTGTTGTAAATATCATCCTGCTGTTGCAGCTGTCAATTTCAGAATGGAGGCGCACAAAGGAATTCAGCGGCACAAGAAATCCCTAATTTTACTACACCTGATGAGGTTCGAAAAGAAAGTAGAGAAAAATAAGGTAAATATGCATGTAAGTTGTTGTAACTGTGCGAACTACGTATGAAATTTGGCGCACTTCCTGTTTATTTTTAACTCCAATGTATACCTTTCAAAAAACGGCAAAAATAGAAGCCTACACGTCTACCTGCAATCATATTTATTTACTTATTTACATTACAGAGGGGGAGTGGTAACTATACAAAAAACAGCGAGAAATTACATTTGGTTGCAAGAATGTTAAATAGCATCTGAATATACAATGTAAGCTAGCGCTACGCGGAACTGCCAATAATTTACAATGCCAGCAAATTCTGCGGGAAGGTGATGTAATGTAGTAACAAATCAAGGAACACAGACATGCATCAGACTCAAATTTTATAGTTTATAGTTTGTTTGTAAAACCAGCAATCAAAGAAAAAGCCGCAGACTTGAGACCTGCAAGAAGGAACGCTCGAGTTAACGATGTACTAATCATAAAATGTTGTTTCGAGTCTCCTTACCCTAGCAGGCAAACGATTAACCACACTTCCAGTGATGTGGCATGTTCCGTCATCTAGCACATCGTTTTCAGGCAGACGCTGGATTAAGTTAGGTCAGGTATAGGTAATATCACGGAGATTGGGCAGGAGCGATTGCTTTTTCCCTCTGAATTAACGTATGAAAGGTGATGTGAGAGAACGAATTGGTGCAGTCAGAAGGGAGGCAGAAAACATACCAAAGTATTATACTTAGTACTTACTACTGGAGCCTAGCATTTGACGGTGGTTAAAATGAATTTTCGAATGGATTCTGGAAGAGCAGGAAAATATTGTCAATATTTACAAAGTGCAGGTACATAATTGAATGCCGGCTAATATATTTAGTTTCAATCTGTCAAAAGGTAGGAATAATATTTCCATACCTAGCAATGGTTCTGAAGTATGCAAACTCAAAACTGGAGCAGGTAACAACTTAGAAATTTTTGGCGTTGGGGTCTGGTTCGCTGAATACCCCATATTTACGCAATACACTCGGTTGTCTTTAGAGGATCACTAACCTTTTAACCTGTGTCTTTAAAGTTATCCTTTTACTAAGCTCTATGTTTTTATATGATCTTACTGCGGCTTGGTTAAATGTACCCGAACCCTCTAATTATAAAAAGAAGCTGACGCTACAGAAAAAGTGCGCTCCGAGGCATTCAGGGTTACCATGACAGGCAGCAGAACTTAACTCACGACACAACTTTTTCAAAAGGGAAACTCACTTAACGCTAACCGGATCTGCATATTCCACTTGCTACAGCTCATTAATAGCATCGTTTACATGTCATTCGTCCAAATAATCGGCGTAGAAAATACTCATTCTCACAACGAGAAAACGCGGGTCCCTCGAACAAGGACTAATCACGGTAAACTGAAAATAAACGACCAGATTCCAGTTGAAATAACCGCTCTTTCAGCTTCAAGTCCTGGCTCTCTAAAACGGATTAAAAAGACATCAAAAAACAATTAATTCATGTCGTCCTAAACTTATTATATAGACTTTGAGGCTGCTTTGTAAGCTTTGTATTATATTATAGGCTGCTTTATAGAAAGTGTGAGTCTAGCTGCCAGCCCTTGTGAGCTTGCAGACAGAGGGGATACGTATGAAATCCGCTTTCAGGTGACGATGGGGACATGATATGTTTCTCACTCCGCTAATTCCAGGCTATGGGCATTGCATAGTAGTTGGTCTGAATGCCGCTGGGTGCGCCGCAGTTGGTTAAACTCCGGATGTTTAAGCAAATCAGAAAACTGGAGTTTCGCCCATTGGTGCTTTGGCGAGTTTCTCAACGAGTGTGGCCGAGAGGCCCTTTACACAACGCCGACGCCGGCATAGTTATCTTATTAAGTACCACGAACAGCCGTCTTGTTAAAATTATTTCTACATGTCACGCCAAAGTTTGCGAGAAATAACTATGTTCGTAGCTCGAAACAGGAGACAACGAGACACTTCGAGCTGAAACGAGAGATAACGAGAGCATTTCGCCTAAAAAGAAAGCGCAACTGAAGCTAATTCTTCTCCGACTGAAAGGGGAAGAAGAATCAGTGAGGGCAGAGACAATGTCCACAATAAAACACCCAATATTTGCATGAACGACAGCTGCTCTGATCCCCGTGACTGCAGTAGCAAAATGGATTGTTTGCTCGTTCAGTTACATTTGAGGGCAAAAATTATTTTAAAATAATCAAGATGCTAAACTAAGATCTTCATCACCTAATTAGTTCGCGCAGGTTTCTGCTTGGTCACGACTCACGATTCAGACTTATGTGAATGACTCACGGCTACCACTTTTTAAGGCAAATAACTCATTAGTCATTTATTATGTTCCTAATGATTATAGCCATAGTACCCTGCCCTCTGTTCTGAAAAAAAGAATGCCGTTTCTTTTGTGGCCCTTTGTAAATGATTAATCGTGCTTCAAACCTGACTATAGGCTACTGCGTGTTAACATAGTTCTACTTGAAAGCCGCGTGTTTTCTTGCCTTCAGCGGACGTCTTCTGGTACAGCAATATTACCAACAAAAGAGCGAGTTATTTACATTTCACCATTATTTCCATCGATGGTGGTTCTATTGCCATATATATGGCGAGCTCACTGTGATACCACACGCTAACGGTAACGGCTAAAAGACAGCGCAATTAGCCTCTACTACATCGGCATGTCTAGCCGCTTTTCAGTAGATACTTTCTCATTTAATAGCCGGCGAAGATTTGTTCCTGTATCCGCAATGCTTAGCTGGACTTATCATTTTGTTTTTACACATAGGGGGCACAGGATAGCGTGATAACTCACCGCTTTTCCCTTTATTTCGGTCAGCCCGTTCTCATGACTCGTGTTTTTGTATCCTTTGTTCTCGCAGCTAAAGAGACATTGTGGTACAGGTACCTTCATGGAATGGAGGCGCTACACACATCAGAGCACCCACGTGCCATGTCAAGTTTGACTGCATTACGCGCCATGGCAAATTATAAATCAACGTTTTTTTTTTCTTTTTTACGGCCAACTGCATCGCAGCCAGAGAAGGGCGCGACCCGGTTGTTTTCTGGCCGCCGCCGGCGTGATGGAAGCCGCAATTAAACCCCGCGCACAAACCCAAAGTGCGAGCTCAACCTGGAGCGTCCGCGAGCGATCCCGTCAACTTTTGCCGCTTCGTTCTCTTCCTCTCTGCCGTTAAAAAGAAGGAAGGGGAGCCGTGCGGGAAACAGAAAGATTGAACGCGCCTCTCCCCATTCGGTTCCTTCGCGGACCACGTGACGACGGCTTCGCTCCGAAGAGAGCGCTCGGCGCGCGCCCGCCGGTCGCCGATCAGTGTTGGGCGGGCAACGGTGCGTCGGCAGCTGCTGCCGCTTAGCGCGCGCGTCGGCGTCGTCGTCCTGCTGCGTGCGTTTCGGAGAGAGGAGGAAGCGCTGCGCCGTACAGTGTGATACGCCGCCACCGTCGACGACGGTGTGAGAAGCCTCCTCGGGTGGAGCAGCAAGCAGGCATTCGCCCTGCGTATACGTTCATCTTGTCTACGCGATCAGTTCACAGTTTGCGAATTCCACGGACTCGTGTTTGCTTTTGTATTTTCCACCTTCGCCGACGCACATACTCCATCCCGACGCTTCCCGGACAAGCGTCCTGAGGTGAAGTTCCACAGGAAGAGGAGAGATGGTGATAGCTGCGCTGCTCCTTGGTGGTGGCACCCTCGTATGAAGGAAAGGTTGTGACCAGGCAGAGAGAGTCCGGACTTTGGCCCGTGAGAAAGGGAAACTAAGACGACGGGACAGATCAGCTGGTCAAAACTGGCCCGCTTGAGTTGTCTCCTGCGGGACCACCGTACTTTTTCTCCTGCGTGACGTATCGTGGAGTTGACGCCACTTCAGCGAGGAAGTAGTACGACCGACGAGAACAAATAGTACTGTAGTTGTTTTTTTGTTTGTTTTGTGGCATTCTGTGCACCCTTTGTGAACTCGACGTGGTTTTCGTTCAACTTGTTCCTTTGTGGGTGATTTTCTTTTTCGTTTATCTTCTTCAGGAAGCTCGGTGTGTTGACTCTCTTTTTCTTTAACCAATACACACCGTTCAGCCTGCAACAGCGACTCCCTCAACCGGCTTTCGTGCGGTGCTCAGCTCTTGCGTATCTGCCCAAACAGTGCGCTATCGTTCTGTCGCGTGTGCGCCTCGGACGACGGTGTATGTCGGGTCTCGTTGGTAAAGAAAAACTGCAAAGTCGTTTTTGGTGAGAGCGCTCACAGAAACACCACTTGCTCGTTAACTCTGAGCGAAGGCGGTACTAGTTCGTTGCGCCGTGCATTCTGCTGCCGTGTCCTCACAGAGTGAACGTTCTCCGCCACTCCCCTACTGCAAGCTCGCATCCAAACGGCGAAGAAACAAGCAGCTATGTGTCGCGAACAACGCCCGACGACTTCACCCTACGCGGCTACATCGGCCCTGAAGTCAGCCCGATGTCTTCGTCATGTCTTCACGCCTTCTTCGCTCGTGGTGTGAACTCTGCCGGCTTGTTTCCTTCACTGCTGCCGTCGCCTGCTGTTCTCCAACTGCTGCCTTCTTGAAGCCTCTCCTCCTTCGAGTTCGCAAGTGCACAGAAAAACGGAGAGGAAGCATCTGCGTCGTGACGTCATCTAACGGATTCTTCACCCGCCCTCGCACCTCCTCGCCTGGAAATTAGCAGGTGCGTTCTCGCTTTCACGTCATTTCCTCGCGCACTTGACGGCACTGAAGAACATTTGGTGACGTGGAGAACAAAAACAAAAAATGGTAACAGCCAAAGTGAAAGGGAAAAAAATGACTCATCAAACACCCGGAAGTAGCCGCGTGGCATACGGTGAGAAAATGCGGCGACATTTCGAAACTAAACCGCGCTTAATAGGCGACCGACCAACTCCGTCTGTTGGTGTCAAAACGCTTCGCATAAATTTGTTGGAAGGATGGGAAAGAGTGGCCTGTTGTTTTTTTTACTAAAGAACGAAAAAGTAGGACTTTCTACGTACGTAGATTGTTTGCTGCTGATTTTTACGTTTCGAGAACAGAAGAAATGACGCAAACCACCAGTCTTTGAGTATGGATAAAACTATGGCATGCTTCGCTTGATAAAGCTGAGAAGTTTAAATGGACTACTTAATAATAATTGGTTTTTGGTGGAAAGGAAATGACGCAGTATCTGTCTCATATATCGTTGGACACCTGAACCGCGCCGTAAGGGAAGGGATAAAGGAGGGAGTGAAAGAAGAGAGGAACAAATAGGTCCGTAGTGGAGGGCTCCGGAATAATTTCGACCACCTGGGGGTCTTTAACGTGCACTGACATCGCACAGCACACGGGCGCCTCAGCGTTTTTCCTCCATAAAAACGCAGCCGCCGCGGTCGGGTTCGAACCCGGGAACTCCGGATCAGTAGTTGAGCGCCATAACCACTGAGCCACCGCGGCGGGTTAACCTAGTACAAAATTAGTCGACATAGTGAACGAGGACGTTTGTTTTGCCACTACTTCCCGAATGATGATTCTCTAAAATTGTCCGCGTCTCTGTGGTGCGCTGCCTGCGACTAAGCATATTGGGTTGATAGTGGTTATCGCTACAGATAATGTTAGTTCGATAACCTCGTACTGCTGGTAGTTACGAGCAGGCCTACACAAGGAATAGATAATCTCTCTCACAATGAAATTTTTTTAGGCAAGCTTTTCTACGTGTAGCCTTACAATATCAGTGGAATAGGCGAAAAGGTCTCTGGCGAGTTCCCCGTAATGCACTGCAGCTCAGCAGTTGAAGATAGAGTTGCAAGTTGTATGAGCGTAAAATAACGCGGTCAGCGGCCTTGGTCGCCTGTGACAGCGACGTACAACAGTGACAGCTGACTGATTAACACAACCTCCGTGAGCTGGACGGCAGCTGTCAGATGTGGCTGCTTCGGAATGCTTATGTCGTTGTCCCCGCGATCCAAACATAGGCGAATAGGTATTTTCATGGTGGCATAACGAAACGCAAACGAAGGGCTGCATGGCATACTTGCAGAAAACACAACTGCACGGTTTCATTCGTGTTGTCTTATCTTAGACTGCTCTTTATACATGCACTAATCGCCTTGTATCAACGTTATCATATATCATTCACGAATTGCAAATTGCATTACGCCCCGCCGCGGTGGCTCAGTGGTTAGGGCGCTCGACTACTCATCCGGAGTTCCCGGGTTCGAACCCGACCGCGGCGGATGCGTTTTTATGGGGGAAAAACGCTAAGGCGCCCGTGTGCTGTGCGATGTCAGTGCACGTTAAAGATCCCAAGGTGGTCGAAATTATTCCGGAGCCCTCCACTACGGCACCTTTCATCCTTTCTTCTTTCACTCCCTCCCTTATCCCTTCCCTTACTGCGCGGTTCAGGTGTCCAACGATATATGAGACAGATACTGCGCCATTTCCTTTCCCCCAAAACCAATTATTATTATTATTATTATTACCTCGTTAAAATTTTGAGGAAATGCTTGTAATAAACGCGCAACCTCTCTCAAGAGAGGCTGGAAGTCCGGAAATATTATTTGATAAATTTTATTACATCCCACTGTCCCGACATTAGAGGCACTGATTGGCCATTAGGGCGGTAATGGTCAATCAGCTCCTCCTTTAAGGTCTCCTGCAGAGTTGTTTCTCTTTCTCGCTGACTCTGTGTTGTTGCTTCCTGCAAGAGATACTCTTCGTTGGCGTTTAAAAACCACTGTTACACCAACAGGCGTCTTACATACTGCAATTTCACTCAATACCACGGTGTATGGTTCTCGACAGTTGCTACAGGCTGAGTGCCTCGGAAACGGGTGCGAGGCATAGCCGTTTGTGTCTTTGGTTTCATGGGGCATAAACTGGATAGTTTCCTCATCGTGCTCGTTTCAAGAGATGCAAGATGAATTCGAGCGTGCGTATGCATAAGAATCAACCACCATTCGAAATGACCAATCGCGCGGATTCAAGGCATTCGAATGGCCGAAGAATTAAAAGAAACACAGGCTAGTAACATTCGTGCGCGCCGCATGGCGCAAGCCTTTGTGCTCCGTCAAAGCGTCACCACGTTCGTCCACATGAAGGAGGACAAGCAGTATTAAACAGCACAGACGTGTCGTTGGTGCAATGACGCCAGGATACGAATGACTCGCATATTTGGCGGTTCTCGAGCGTACAGACGCCCAAGGACGCGCATGTAGCTTTCGCCATTTCGGCTGCTGTCACAAAAGCGGAAACATTCGCCTCTGAACGCGGGCAAGACGAGAATGCATTATTACCCGGAAGTATGCAACAGCAGGTATTTTTGACGCGAAAGAAAAAGAAATCTCTCCCTACAACAGACTTCAAATGGGAGCACGGCACAGCATGGATGGCCTTTAAGGCCTTGCAAAACTGGGGAGGCAAACGTATCACAACTTGAAAAAAAGACAATCTTGCAAGCGGCTTAAAAACAAAGAAAAGATTGAGCTGTGCCTAAACACTAGTATTTTTTGGCGCGTTCGCGATGTACACATATAATATAATCACTAGCATATAATCACTCCTTTTCTGAATTCTGCTGCATTGCAACACGGAAAAGTTTAATTTCTATTTGACCGGACCGTTTCAATATTTCGTGCATTTGCGTAGAAGGCACATGGTACGGAAACTTTCTTTCCTTCTTTCCTTCTTTCTTTCTTTCTTTCCTTCTTTCCTTCTTTCTTTCTTTCTTTCTTTCTTTCTTTCCTTCTTTCTTTCTTTCCGCTTGTTCGTACCTGTTTCAAAGCAACATTGGGAAAGAGGACAGTTTCATCGGGCATTTTTTTATACGTGTAATGCCATGAGGTGGGGAGGAATTCCGACCACCAGCTGTGCTTTTGGACGTTCTTATCGCACCAACTATGCTGGAATGTTAGCTCTTACAAGCTCTGATGCTCAACTAGCTTATTTTTCATTCGTTTCACAACAGTACGTATGTCTCTCTTCCTTACTGAAGAAGTTTGGCGCGCGTTATATGCCTGCAATAAACATGTAAAAAGCACAATGCTTGACCGATTCCTCTAATGACGCTTTTTCAAAGCAGCTGTTACAGCAACTTTTAATGCTGCCAAACGTAAACAGGGCCCAGTTTTCACAAGTACGTAGTTAAATTCTTGCTTTCAGCCCTATGTGCGCTGATCTCGTCCTGTAACCTTTAAAAGCCATGTGCTGCACTTTTCCCCTTTTCGAAAAACCTCATTAATAACCTTGGGTGACAGTGCGACAATTATTCTCAATATTCTGAAGAATATTTTTTCTAGTTACGCGTCGCCTTAGTTCATTGATATGTATAGTATAATATCATAGAAACCTTTTAACATCTTATGAGAAAATGTATTCCAAACAAAACTATAATATTCGCAGAGACACGTTGTGTCACAAAGCGTAGCGTTTACAGTTCATTTCGGTGACTTCGTCTTTTCGTTGTTTGTACGTGTAACTTTGCCCGAACACATTAGAGTCACGCTTCGTGGTGCTCGTGCTTAGCATTTTTTTCATCACGAGCATTGATGCAGGAAAGTGTGCAATTTATTACGTTTCGAGCGCATGTTGAATTCAAAAATTCATGACAGCCGTGCTACCTAAGAGCAGCCAAAGTTCCCACGCCGGCGCTGTCCTGCAAGGCATTGTTTTGTACACTTCGTGACCATTCTGTATTGATGCTGCTGTCCTTCGCGTGCACTACTTTAGGCTACCACACAAGGGCAGAACTGACAGGGGAGGTTTCTTAGCAAACTAAACGACACAAATCTCGCGCTAACGCGAGCAATGTGTATATTCTTTCTTGGAGTCCTTCCGCTTAGCGATCTGTCATCGTCTTACATTCCCTCTTATGACAACACTGGCATTAGACTAGCCAGTATTGTCATAAGAGGGAATCCACTTGTTATACCTCAGAGTTTATTTTCTCCTCATGCGTCGGTGTTTTCCTTTGCTTGATCGAACAAACATCCGGGAGGAATCAGGAGGCACGGCAGAAAAAGCGCAAAAATTAACACGACAGCAAGGGGACAGAATAGCATGAGAGAAGACATAGCGTAGTCTTTGGTCCCGTTCCTGTTTTCTGTGCTTTCACACATTTCTTTGTTCAGCATTAACGGCTCATTAGTGGTGACAGTTAGTTGTAAGTAGTGGTAAGATAAAGTTTCGAAGTGGAGAAGAAGTTTTTTTTTAGTTCTTGAACAGCATCGCGTCAGATAGAAGAAACATTATGCAGCTGGATTGAAAATGTTTCTTTCGAAAGCGTCAGATATTTGTTCATCTTGTAGTCTGGCTGTCTGAAATTAAAAGATTTAATCAGACTTCTGCGCCTCCTTTTCAGAAAGTTGAGGAAGCAAAAAGAAATTGCCCCACGCAAATGGTTTCTGCCATGAGCACATTAATGATAAAAGTGAAAGCAATTTCTCTGCTGCCAGTGGTTTCAACATAATTTTCTTTGCGTAACTTCAGCACTGCTTTTCAGCTTAAGCTATGAAGTCGAAAATGTGATTGTGCGGTTTAATTTGGCGCAAGTTTTCTGCTCTCCCAAAGATCGTCGTGATAGTATTCCCCTCGAATTGCAAATATTGCAAATATGAATCAATCAATCAATCAATCAAGCAAGCAATCAAGCAATAAATAAATCAATGAATGTGTATTTCTCGCGCGCAGGAAGAGCGAGAGCCTTTCTGCTCACGCAGTTTTAAAAAAGAGGATAAAATGTAAGAGAAATACACTGGGTATGTGCCATCAATTTTGAGGCAACCACAACTGCGGTGTGAATACAATGCATAG
Source organism: Amblyomma americanum (assembly GCF_052857255.1). Classification (NCBI taxonomy): domain Eukaryota; kingdom Metazoa; phylum Arthropoda; class Arachnida; order Ixodida; family Ixodidae; genus Amblyomma; species Amblyomma americanum. The sequence continues at coordinate 140,576,600 of NC_135500.1, forward strand.
CGCTAGATTAATAATGAACGGGCAAAATACATGATGACAGTTACGTCACATGAGTAGGAAAATTACATTGCAGAATATAAGAGTAAGAATAGTAACGATAATACTAAGTTAATTCCCAACACAGTAAAAGTGGTTACAAAAAATAAATGCAGAAGGAGGCCATGGAATCAGTGACTGCGTCCGGGCCTCCAGTTGTTAGAGATCTTTGGTGTCCCGTTAGAGGTAGGCAGTCATTACATTAACCAGGCACCCAAAGCTGACGTAAGCAGATGAATGCCTTGCCGACTGTCGCAGCATATCAAAGTCGCTCCGGTCGCAGCCGCTCACTTTCCCTTCGTAGTACAACCGACGCAGTGCGATTCATTTTTCCGGAGCATCGCGGGTTGACGAGAGTAGTAACGACCAAAAACATGAGAAGTTTTTCGCTTTATCATAACGGTCATTAGAGAAAGCATGTTGTTTTGTGTCTCCTCACATCGTGCCTCCTTCTTGATAGCGAGATCTTAAGCGCAATGCTGATGATGTCTCAGTCAAAAGAGATCGCCCTCATGGTCGTTTTAGTACCCATACTCTTCATTGATAGGTAACAGGTTTTTGTGAATAGAATTTCGTTTTCTTTTTGTTGTGTGCATGTCAGCATTGGTCCTTATTAACTCACTCGGCCGGCAGGAGCACTTAGAAGTAAACGGATCCTTCGTGTGGTAAAAACGTTTGCACAGCAGACCTCAGAACAAAATAATGCTCATGAAAAGTCGTCGTTTCAGTCAAAACATTCTTTTCTTTCGCCAGTCTTGTTTGGAAAAAATAAATATTTATAACAAGTTCCGTCTATTCATGAACTTCGCTCCTTGAATTTTACTTTAGACAGCAGAATGACAAAGTTACAATTGATCAGTATGAGAGCATACAAGTAACCTGATTTAAAGAAGGCGCTTTGAACATTTTTAATGCTACATATCAGACACGGCCCAAAACACGGAGGTTGCGTTTGTTTCTGCAAGTGTAATGGTTTTCTTTAAGGCAGAAACACGAGATAGTTGCTCATTGTAGCTTGTTTACAAGTTTGTCATTGGGACCATCACCACCGCTATGCGGCTACCACCGCAGCCGACTTGGAGTAAATGCAGCATGCTCACTTTGTGAAGTACGGCGAACTGTTCTTCGATCGTGTTATGAGCCACTGTTTCTTAAACCAGCCACAATGGCGCTGAAGCTTCCAATTTTTTGGCTGGGCACTGTAGATGGCTGCGGCTTTTCAAAGCCATGCGCAGCTGTTTCTTCATCCCGTGACATCGTATCTGCCAAAGAAAAAAAAAACATACAAGTGGTAATTTCATTCTGGTAATGAAGTCAGGTGCGTACAAACTTGAATTATTTACGCATGTTGGTTATGTATTTCCTTCATTATATTTTGACATACTTTTTTTCAGTCCGAGTAGCACATATTTCGCGTCGCAGTCTAAAAACAGTAAATCATCACAATAAGGAAAGTATGCAAAGCTAAACGGAACAGCGTGATGATTCCACAGTGGCAATTCGACAATCGTAAATATTTCCTCGTGCTGCGCCAGAACAGCAACAGCGAGGTGTCTAAACAGTTTAATTGCGCGTCAAACTGGCGGTTTATAGCTGAGATGGGACCCTAATCCTCTGCACGCCATCCAAAATACTGCCTGCTTACATAAACGACGTTTGTGTAACACCATTGTAGTACTGATGACGTCGCTTAATCACTGCTCTCTGCATTGTTTAATTATAACAAATTTTTAATTATAAGAATTCCTCTCTTATTGGAACCAGTGTCGGCGAAGATAGGAGCATGCTACGAGTAGCGTGCTAGTCATTATCTCTGCGCTGGGGGGCCGAAAGCATTGTTTCCCGGAAGGCTTGCGAAGGTATGCGCGTTCGTCAATCGGCGTGCGTTTCCTGTCCAAAGTTCTCCGCGTGTTATCTGTGAGCAAGGATTTATCCCGGTTCGTATCACGTCCTGTTCCGTACCATTAGAAAAATGCGACCATAGCCTCAGTGGGTCGGTAGCCGCTTTGCTTTCTGGTGCTCTTATCTGCTCCGTCGACCCACCTTTCCTTGTCGCTCTTATCTCGTGCAATACTGCTGTGCGGGCACTCGGTCAGCAGGCAAAGTCAGCGCGCGGCCATACGCTGGTACGCCTATCTCTCATCTCCATATCTCCTTTGCTTGCTTTTTGTTGTTGTTGTCCTTTTTATAATTTTTATTCGGTATCATCCAATCTGCGCTGCATGTTAGAACTTGAGATCATCCTGATTGCAGGGTCTAACATCAATGCAATCTTAAAATGACGAACCGTTTCGTGGAGGCCGTACACTATGTAAAGTTTTATGGAGAACTATCTTCTATAGGTAGCGTGTTCGAAAGTTCCCTTCCCTTACGGCGCGGTTCAGGTGTCCAAAGATATATGAGACAGATACTGCGCCATTTCCTTTCCCCAAAAAAACAATTATTGTTATTATTATTATTAATGAACAAGCCTTCAATGTGTATAACAAAATATGCATTAAGTCAGTATAAATACGGCTTAATAAGCCGACGTATAATAAATATCATCAATATCATCTACCTTTAGGGTATTTGAATAAATAAATAAATGTACTAATACACTATTAACCGAGGAACGATAAGAGGATATGGCGTTGAGCGCTGTCCGACAACAAAAAGATTTAATGGGAACGTTGTAATCAAAAAGGGCTTAACCAAAACACACGAGTGCGCACATGCGCACGCATCCATGCACACATACAAGATAAAGTAAGGTTTTTATTTCCTTCTCCTTTCTATAAGTGTCTGATATGCATTCACGAACACACTCGAAATAGATAAAATTGCTTTTTATTGGCCTGTCTTAGCAAGCGCTAGGTGCTTAGTCATTCGTCAAATGCAACCCCCCCCCCCCCCCCCCCACCAGGTGCGTGCATACGTTCGCAGCACCCTTACCTGGGCGGCAGAAACTCGTGAAAATGAGCGCGGAAATGGGTGTATAGGTCAACAGTTCACGCAGCCACGGTTGACGAGTGACGAGGAGCGCAGAAAGCAAGAGTGGTCGGGTGATGAGCTGGGCAACGAGCTTGTGCAGCGCAACGTATATGAGTTGAAGCTGAAGGTGATCAGGGAAGTTGAATCAGTGATTCAGTTGAACGAGGCGAAGCTTGGCGGTGGTTGCAAAAAGGCGATTGTAAAAAGAAAGGCAAGGACAGCTGGAAGAACTCGTTAAAGGTGCCATGAACCAGTTCTCGGGCAATCAAGAGATACATTTAGGATATTGCAAGGCACACCCCGCGTCAAAAGTCTTCAGGTCACAGCGTTCACTTGTAGAAGAATGAACGTCCCTCTACATTGGACCTTACTGCTGGCCTTAAAATTTTTTCCTGCTCCTCCTCCTTCTTATGACGCTCCTTGTAGTGCAGCATTCAAAGCACACATCAAGCTGCAAGGTTCTCTAATGCGGTAAGAAATCGTCTCCTAGCATTTCGAGGCCTTTTCTTCATTACTGGCGCCGTGATGGCTTCGTTACACGGCTCAAACGAAATGCCTTTGGCCTGAATAATTTTGACCAAGACTATACCTTATGACGATGATGTCGTTCCGAAATTATTTTTCGCTCAATGTTCAACAGCAGTACAGAATTAAATTTCGTATGTTTCGCTTTCATTGTTTTTCCACGGCTCCATTAATTCTATTCTGCTTTCCCCCGACCTGCACTTCGAGGGCACCGCCCCATTTACCAAGTCCTCAGCAGGCACAGTTGTCAATGGAAACCCGGCATCCGGTAGTATCCCCAGCATTTGCTGTAACTAATTAAAAGCTCTTGCTGAAACTAATTAAAGGCCCGCAATAATGTCAGGCGCCATAGAAGCAAGGCTCATGAAGCGACATATTTAAAACGATTAAAACACATCAGGAACCCTTTTAAACCGACACCTTTCTTGCCTGCAGCACTTCCTCTCCGCAAAAACCAGACAAGAATACAACTGCGCTAAAACATTTCACGTGCTGCTTGCGTGTTCTAAGGCCATGCATTTTGTTTCCAATAACAATTGAGGATTCGGCTTCATTACACACCTAACCGAGTGCACCCCAACGATAAGCGCAAACACTGTGCCCTATAGTGTCGGTTCTTGCCAGAAAAGACAAGTTTCCCGGGCGAACCGAAAACGTTTTGACACAGAAAGACGCTTCGTCGGAGCGTGGGTCACCTGTGCGCGGTCTTCGCTCAAGTGGCAGACGCGGATCCAGCCTCCGCTCCGGATTTCAAATCGCTTAGGAACAGAACCAACTGCGCAGTGTGAGTCGAATTGGGCAGAATAGGGATGACAAGGGAGAGGGAGTAGCTGCCTGCATCAACGAATGCCAACATTTATTCACATATCACGCCTAAATAAAAAAATATATACGCTGCAGCACTTGCGGCGCAGACGAAGTTCTCGACCCGTCTTGAAGTGCTGCTTTCAGCCCCCAGGCAGCTCGCAATCTTGTAGCATCGCAGTTGCTGATGACAGCAGGAGAAGCAGGCAATGGGAGGGCGCCGCATTGGAATCGCTTCCCGAGGGAAGCGATTTTCGCGAGCGCTTTTGGTCCTTGTCGTATGTCGTTAATAATTGACGAGTCGAGTCCCGAATCGCCAGTTAACCTCGTAAAAATTTCATTCCCAGCCAGCGATTCACGTGTCGACCGTAAAGTGTTCAAGGCGCGAAGATGATAGCACGCATCTTTATTTGGGCCCGATGTCTGCTGTGTCATTGCGTTGTTATATTCAGCGCTAAGCTGTTGAGGTCTGGTACTCTTATCATGTTTTATTTATTTTTATTACAGTTAACTCTCTTTCCCTGGTGGCATCTTCGTTATTATTCTCTTAGGCACGAGATTCAAGGATGTGTTTATTCGATTTGCGGTCGATAAACAACGCGGGAATTTCCGATCTGTATCGCTGAAATCTTTCGTGGTCGGGTGAATGGTATAAACGTTCGAAGAAATTACGAATGCGTGGCCGCAAAGAAATTTGTACGAATCGATGGCTTCTCACCTGCGCTTTCTTCTTTTCACATCTGCGTTACACTAGTCTTTTACGCTTCAGAGTCAAAATCGCAAGCCCTTGAAGAACTGTTACCATGCAGTTTATTTTTCCCTCCTAAACTTCACTGGTAGACACCGGGAGAGGCCGTATGGATCTCTACACTGCGCCAGCGCAGCAAATATTCCACTGCAGCGTGTGACTTTCACCACTTCCTGTTTTTCCGCCAGTTCTCCGAGTTTTATTCGTTTCGTTGTTTATTCCTCACGGGTCCAACCTCTGTAATTCTTCTTAGCACTGTACAGCCCCGGCGGCAATGCCACCACTTATCCGCGTTTCATTCGAACCCCTCAATACCACTCGACCTCCACACTACCGCAGCACTGAAAACTACACAAGGTGCGCCAATATTACAAGCGCACCTCCTACTTATACAAAGACAAAGGAGAAAAAAGTTCAGGTGTTAAACGCTCATTCCCCTCCTTTGGCCGCTTTCTAATAATTCTCTTGTAGATGCAGCTTTCATAGAGACAAAACTGCGGGCCTCCTTAATCGTGAGTTGAGGGACGCATGACTTGAGCCTTCTCACAAAATAAACTTTTTATTCCTATCACAAACCCGTTTGCAATCAGTAAGAGTGCCATTGATTCAAAGAGTGTACCCGACGGCAGCTCCAGCTGGGACTGCACATTGCACGACTTCCCACACTTTATTTCCTGGTTGTGGCAGCAGCGCCTAGAATCACACGCCAAGAATGAGGTATTTATACGCGGTAACCTGTGCCTAAGGTGAGCAATATTCATTTGTTCTTCTCCGATGAAAACAACGCCACTCTATTATAACTTGAGCAAGCCCTGTTCGTGGTGGAACCTTTTGTGTCAAGGCATATGACTATGGGGATGCTGGCATGCATTTGCGGAGGCAACACGTTCAGCAAGTTTTCGAACACGCATCATAATCTCCACTCTCGCACCAATTAGGTTTTCATCTCTTGCCGCTGAAGCGTTCTTCTTTGAGTAACGAACTTGCCTCTTTGGTGCTTCCTTAGCCATCAATAAGAAAGAAGAAAGCTTTGCGCTTTGTTTTTCTTCTAATTATGGAGGTACCATTATGTCATTTATAGTCCTATCCACTAGCAGTAAAAGCATCATTCCGAAAAACGGCGTGGCCCTTGTGAAGCCGAAGACGTGGAATCTGAACCCCAACACTGACCTCTTCCCTATCACCCATTCGCCCACTTCTCTTCCTCCTTTTAGTCCCCTAATCCCTCTTCCCCAGTGCAGGGTAGCCAACCGGAACCCCTTTCTGGTTAACATCCCTCTCTTTCCCTCCTCCTCTTTATCTATCTATCTACCACCCTCCAGAAGCTCCACCCATTCACCACCACCTTCCCGAAAGCCTTGACCTAACTTCCACCATCTTTCAGATACCTCACTCACCAGAACGCCACGCAGCAGGGCACCTAGAAATTTGGTAGGGTTTTAATGTAGTTCAATCAAGTAGACGTGCGAAAGCAAGGTACCTTGCAGATTTTAAGGTCACATTTGAGGGTGCAAAGGTCACCGTCAAGGTCACCCTCCCATTGGCTGCAGCTTGCGCGACGCTCCTCCGAACTAACCCGAGCTTACCTGAGTTATTCCGAGACTTCACAATTGATTTTACGTTAGAACTGGGTTAACTAGGGCTTTAGCACTAATAGCCACGGCGAAATCAAAATCAAAAACGCAATGGGAAGACAATCAATTTAACAGCGAAAAATATGCAACTAATACTGCCACTGCAGCTTTCTCGCATCAGATCGTAAAATTGCCGTCCAGTTTTTACGTCTTATTGTATGCATTCCTTTTTGTACCAAAGTCTCCTGCTTGAGCGTTATAAATGTCAGCACCTTGTTCAAATGCCTTAAATAAACACGGCTATAGTCAGCGTATCAGACCATGAGGAAATTTCGCTGAAGAGATTTGAATTTGTAGCCAGCCCTCATGGTGGAAACAATTTACCTCCTGTATGCTCACGGGTCGATGCGCTGCTGGATAAACTCGGCGCTATGTAAATTTGCTGGCCGGCTACGTGAGGCTTGGACGTCGTATGAGTGTACGCTCTCACTAAGCTTTCGGCAAAAGGGCGTCATGTTGCTTCCCGTGTTTGTCCCCACGTGCTTCGCTGTACAGCAGGCGAGGAAAAGTCTCGTTTTGGCTTTACACGGTTTTTAAGGTCTGAACAGGCACCAATCGACCGACCGATGCTTTTGCGCGCTTTGTATTGTGATAACAGTGCCGTAAGTTTCGCTGCCAATATGTGACACCGAGATGCTTAGGGATACCCACTGATGTGTAGTAGAACATTTCAAGGAGAACAATTATAATTGACACTCATCTGAGGGAAACCCTATTCCATTGAATATCCCTATGCTACAGCTTTGGTATGACTAAATACCAAACTATCCCGCAGCGATGACAAAAAACAAAACCAAAGACAAGCTGGGGCAGTTACAGTAGTCTGGGAGTTGTTTTTTTTTAAGCCTTATGAATGGTGTTTTATTGCGTACATCCGTGATCGTTACCGCGAAGGTCTGTGGCTTTCACCACGAATGTACTGAAAGGCATTTAAGGGTGTAAAACACACAACTGGCGTGCGCACGGCGATACTGCACCTTCATGCATACACTACCCCTCTTACCTTGCAAGTATTTCGCAACGATTATATTTTAAAATTCCACAATGTTTTTCTTGGAATCACTTTGAATATTATTACGATCAACTGCACAAAACATGGCTTTCGAAACGCATTTTAATTTTCCTCGAGCAATGTTCTGTCTTTCCACCATACTGAAGACCAAACGGTGTTCACGAATAACATAAAAGCCATGGTACGTGAAATCACTCAAGGGAGGGTAATAGGCAATGGTAGTCAGTTCAAGCAAAACTGAGAAGGACCATCGAGGCGAGGCTTTAATTTTTTCTTTTTTCAACTTCGCGGCAACTAAGTCTTCACAACGCATTCAGAGATTACTGCCTATGTGTATATGTCAAGAGCGGCCAAATAAAACACAGAGACATCCAAGAGTGGAATTAGCCGAGCCAGTTGGTTCATGACACATAGATAACAGCGCGACAGACGGGACAATGCGGAAGAGACACAAACACGAGCGCTGACTAGTAACTGAAAGAAATTTTAATGCAGCGAAGCAATTGATACCCCAGGGTCAAGCCCCCAGCATAAAAACATAGAATCATAAAAAAACATTTATAACAAATAGCAAGATGGGCCTTTATCTTGTGGATCATCCTACATAGGAAAGACTGGACGTTGTTTAAATGATAAGCTCCGAGGAAATAGCGGAGATATCAAAGACAGCACGAGGAAGAATCTGCCTGAACACGTGGCCACCTGCAAATGCACTGCAAATCTTGACAAGAGCAAAGTTCTCAGGAGATATGAGGAACAGCTTCTGCGCGAATTATTCGAAGCGCATGTCATTCGTAAAAGAGGAGTGAAGTGCGTGAGCACACCTTCTATCACTTTGAAAAGAAAAGAGAAATTAGTTTCCTTGATTGCTGAGAACGCGAGGAATATTGATGTTTGTTTTTTAAAAGTTTCTGCTGTGGGCTTGACCCTATGGTATAAATTGCTTCGCTGCATTAGAATTTCTTTCAGTTGTTAGTCAGCGCCCGTGTTTGTGTCCCTTCCTTATTGTCGCGTCTGTCGTGCTGTTATTTATGTGACAGAGACATCAGGCGACAATTCCCCTTTCCCTGTGGTCCAAAGCCACATTTTAGACTCGCTGTAGTCCCTATGCTTGTGACCTAGATTTCGTACATACTCCTCTGTTATAAAAATAAGCGCAAATTTGCAAAATCATACAAACAAATATGAATTAGGCTGGGCATTACTCAACCAAAATAAAGCCTAGCAACCATTCAATCCCGCTGAGGTCACTGCCTCCCTACGCCAGTCAGCTGGGAACACAGTATGTTTAGGCTGTTCACACTAAAGGAACAGGAAACGTGAACACCACACCGAATGCACGGAGTGAATAAGCAAAAAAACACGAGAGTTAAGCTAAAGCAAGCTTCCGGGCACAAACTTCCTTCTTAAAAATCATACATGAACTGTCTTAGAAGCGTACGCCCGGTTCAGAAACTTCTCTTGTATGAGCCAGTGCACGCGTTTTGCCGCTGCGGCGTTACTCAGTTACAGCAGTCACAAGCTGACCCCTAGCTTTTTGCTTTGCGCCTTGTTTGCAACCAATGAATAGCATACGCTCTTAAATAAATTTTCGCTTTTACTCGTCGACCTCCATGCTAAACACGAATCCGCCTACATAGAAATAAAAAGGCAGTAAGCTGCCCTGCAACGCAATCCCTTTTATTCAAGAGGAAAAAAGAAATATCCTAGTAAACGAGTACAAGCTATCGTGTTCTTAACAAGGCTACACTCTAAAAGAAAGGAGTAAAAAGCGAGTAAGCTGTCTTCTAGTGCATTCCCTTTCATAAAAAGGAGTGCACTAAAGGGCAGCTTACTCCATTTTAACTCATCCCTGTTTGGAGTGTAGCCTTGTCGATAAGAGCACGAGCACTCGTACTCGCTTACTGCGCACTTTCTTTTTTTCTACCCGGCCCTTCTTCGCACGCCTGCCCGACTTGTTTCGTCAGCAGCTGAAAAAGCACCAAGAAACGCGGAGGCACGTTCGTACAACGTTCCTCTTCGAACGTTCGTACAACGTTCGTACAACGCGGAGGCAAACACACTCTTACGGGCTTAACAGTCTCGAGACGCTCCGGGAATTCTCGCCTCCTCCTTAGCCAATAAAGCACGCTCCTCTTTTGCAGTTCTACCTCATTCGCGCCTATCTGTCCTCACATTCGCGCAGAAAAAGAAAAGGAGCAAGAAGATCATAAAGAATCCTTTGAAAAGAGGATAATATTTTATCGCACGCGCTTTTATTTTTTGTAGTAGAAAGGCATGTGCACTGGCGGGTTCATCTCGAACGAGGCCCGCTAACCCGCGTCTTTTGCCGAATCGCCTCGGACCTGGGAGCCGCGCAGTCGGAGCGATGTGGTCAGCGCGGAAGACAGTTTCGCAAACGTCTTCGGCCAAATCACTCGCTGCCTACGTACTCCTCGCGGGGAAGATTTGTTTGCGCCCACCAATCGGCTCTGGCCGTTGGGGTGCAGTGGACCTCGTTAAAGGCACTGTGTGTATAGCAGTAAGTATCGTTCCGGGTGAGCAGGGGCTACGTTTGTAGGAATTTAGTGTCGCCTTGTGTGTGTTATGCCTTTTTTCTCTTCTCTCTTACTCCTTCTAGTCCCCTAATCCCTCCTCCACAGTGCAGGGTAGCCAACCGGAACCCCTTTCTGGTTAACATCCCTGCCTTTACCTCCTCCTCTTTATCTATCTATTTATCTAGTGTCGCCTTGGTTCGCAAGTTTTGTTCTATTCGGAGTTGCTTCCAGCTGCTTCGTTCGTGGGAGGTGGAGAGGAGGGAAAATCGCAAAGGTGCGTTTGTCCTTGGAGGCCTCTCGATAGAGTCCTTGGCCAGGCATGCAGCCTTTATTGCACCTTGTAACGGTGCAATAACGGATAAATGAGGAAATAAAGCGTCTCTATAGAAACAGTTCAGGCGAAAACAGCATCGAAGTAATTATTTAGCTCGGAGGGTAATAAAAAAATGCAAGTGTGTGTGCAATCATAACACGCAGAATAATTTGGAAGAATTATGCGCCTTTTTTGTGCGCTTGTTGGTTTTTCGGACGTAAACTGACCCTACATGAAAACATGTGACGACGCTGTCAAGTAAGCATTACTAAGAGGTGAGAAGACAGAAATTTTAAAAAAGTGCACCTCTGTTAAGGTTAAAGCAGATAAAATGTGACCCCCTCTGGACGTAAACTGACCCTACATGAAAACATGTGACGACGCTGTCAAGTAAGCATTACTAAGAGGTGAGAAGACAGAAATTTTAAAAAAGTGCACCTCTGTTAAGGTTAAAGCAGATAAAATGTGACCCCCTCTGGCTCAATATAATGTCATCAAGGAGATATATAAATGATGCTCCGGGCTGGGTTGGTTAAGCGTAAAACATGTTACTCGACGAGCCTTCCGTGAAAATTGCGTTAGGGAAACTAGTACACTTGATAAAGAGGACGAGACCGCGGAGAAAACTAAGGTTTTAAAGAGATGGCCAGGCGGCCTTCGTTTTGACCCTGCGCCAGTGGCAACGTGGCATAAACTCGTCTGACGTCATTAATGAGGCGCTCACAGGAGGCAGAAGCTCCGCTACATGGACCTCCAACACTCGCGCCCACTTTACAAATTGAGCGCGGTGTATGCAAAAGCCTACAACAGAGGCAGGCGTGACAAGAGCGTGACATGTAGCCTTGGCAAAAAATCATAAAAAACGGGACTTTTTTGCACTCTTTTTCATGATTTTCAAGTCGGACTGTGTAAACGAAATCTCCGCCTGCGTGTTCGCGGCAGCGTGCGCGCACTGACTCGAGTCGGATCGTACGTGCTGTCAGAGCATTTCAGTCCTATTTTTTGCACACGGCCCGGGAATTCAAGCCCTATGCTGATAACTACCCTTTTTGCTCGAGTTCAACGAGATATGTATCTCTATGATGCTGCCGTTCACAATAAGGCTGGGGCCCGGACGGCACGCTTGACAAGGACGATGGTAAATGCACGAGATGTATGAACCACAATGCGTGACAATACATTATCTGGCGAGTGTACGTGTCAGGGCACGTGTGGCCTTCGACGTGGGCCGCGCGGCGCGTTTCGGTGCAGGCAACGGCGACGGCTCACAACACACCCTTCTTACGCAGCTCTCCCATATTAATGTGGTCTATAGACTGTCTATAGACTTCTTATAGACTCTATTGCCTTCCTATAGATATTTCTTTGTTTAGTCATAGCCTATAGACTATCTATAGACAAAATTCTACTAAACGTGTATGGCCATAATCTTATAGACTGCCTATTGGATTTGTATTTCTTATAGACTGTACTCTAGGATTCTTCAATAGAGACTCTACTGATTTTATAGACAGAAGTCAATGGACTGTCTATAGACTGTCTAAAAAAATTTCTTCAATGACTGGCTCGGAATAGCTGCGTTGTGACGGTACCTTTGTGGCCTTTCTGTCTGCTTTTTTTTTCTCAGGGATCGGCAGGTGCTCCTTTGCACAGAAGGACCTTCTACTCTTTCCTCGTTAATGGCTTCACAAAGCAGATACGCCGGAAAAAGTTTGACTGTTGCTTGGAATGCATACAGTTCATTTTCTATGTCGAAAGAGCTTTTCTCTTCACTGGCCAGCTTCATTGCTAACAGGGCCCTAGAATGTTGTTGCACAACCGTTTCGCTTGATTGAAGAGGGCTATCAAGGCGCTGTCGTTCAAGCCCCTCATTTCACCCTGAGCCACCATCGACCAGTCGCTCAGCGTGCACAATGCACAACTTTTAGGTCGTAGTACTGGTATAAGATGGTTCGTACCACGAGGTGTGTGTGTGTAGAGGGGGGGGGGGGGGGGTAAAAGCTTTTACTTGGTTAAAGAAAGTGTCAGAGTTTTAATTTGGTTGAGCACATTATAGTGCGAAAGCACGGGCAGTATTAGTGGACGAAAACGACGGAGTGCAATGCACAGCGCGAGAGTGGGTTACAGTTTTAACACGAGGCGTGTTCGACTGCGGCGATAGCCTACAGTGCTCGCGAGCAGCGGCCTGCGAAGCGTATCTGTTCGCACCGCCGTGGGCTCAACTCCCAGTCGTGTATTTTCATTTTTTTCGAACCTAACTCGCCATCGCTGTTGCAGGTCAATGGCACAAGACCAAAAGATGACAAGATTCTTGGTCGTTGTTGAGCGTATGAGGGATTTCGCGCTAATATGAATTCTTTATTCATGGTACACATGCTACATAAACATCGTCAGGCCTGCCTCAAAACCTCGAGAGATGCACAGCGAAGGAAGCGACATCTTGCGGCGTTTGTAGCAGCTGAGACACACGTTCGCGGTTTGCTCACAAGCCTAACTGTAAGCATGGAGCTGATGCGTGACTTTCTTTTCTTCACTGGGCAGAAAAGTAGCGCGCCAACGCATGGCATGTTGAAATACTGACTTAGAAGTCAACGCTTCAATGAGTCCTCCGTTCGCCGCCTATGTATTTTTAACTAATATCTGATCTTTTTCTAAATGTTGGGCTTCCCCAGACGAATGCTAAAGAGCATTGACATTTAGAGGGCGTTCGGCATTCTGTGTGAGCGACTACCGAAGGTCCCGACATTTACGTCTTTGGAAGCCATGCTTTTTGTGAATTCGTGTGTAGTACATCGTGGACATAATTTATTGCGAAATTGAAAGTAAAAAAAAAGAATTTAGAAAACAAGTGCCTAAACCCGTTGGTAATTCTGCGTTACAAATCTTGAGTAACCGCAGGACAGCTGCGACACTACGACACTGCCACTCCCATCTCTCTCTCTCTCTCTCTCTGCGTGCGTGCGTGCGTGCGTGCACTACTCTCCCTTATTCCGACAACCAGAAGACGTCAGGTTGTCCTCCTCTCATCATTTTTTGGCCAGCCTAAGCGTGGCCGCTGCAATTTTTTTTCGCGTACCGTGCGGTTGCCTCCCCCCCCCACCCCCTGCCGCACTAGTTACTCACCACAGTGGCGAATTTCGCTTGATCCGGAAATGACTCCACCGACTGCAAACAGCGAGCACAAATCAAAGGCAGGGATGTTAGGAAGCCTACCCGTCTACCCATCGTGTATCATGTAGCGCAGCGAAGGACAAAAATAGACTCATTAAACACACTCTACGTTTACGGCGAAAGCCGTTAATGGGAACCCACCCTGAGTTATCGTGCAACTGAAGCCCGTTGTAATTTTAGTTCCAGCAGTTGTAGTTGTAGGCTTGACTTGGCTTGCCTTGTTTTGGCAGCAAGCCAAGCCAAGACAAGAGATACAGCAGAAGATGAGAAGGACGAAGAAGAGAAGAAGGCGGGAAAGAAAAAGAGATGAACAAGAAGACAATGGAAAGGAGGTGGAAAGAAAAGGAAGGAGTGAGAAATAGAAAGAAGAGAAAAAGGAGAAAATGGATGGACGGAGAAGTAAATGGCCATGATGACCCTCGCCGAATATTTTAACCAAGCCGTAGCCTTCTATAAATGGGGATTTTTGCAGCGTTAGCGGTTCTCAGCTCGTTCCTCAGGAATGTGGTGCAGGCGGCGCCGTCAGCACAGCCCTCCACCGGATGCCCACCTGTAAAAGTGCACGTCGCAACTACGAGCCCAGCGCCTCACAAATACGAGGCGGATGCTCTGCCGCCTAGACCCCCGCTGCGGTGCCCTAGTGGTTACAGTGTTAGCTGTTTTTTGCTATTTTGTGTTTTACGACACTGGCGTCGCTGTACAGAAGCCCGCCGGCAGGCATCCACGAGTAAAATTGCTTCTTCTGACATTCACCGCTAAAAATGCACCTCCTTCATGTCTGCCCAGAACCTCCCGCAGCTCCGAACACCTTCTGGATACGAGGCGGATGCATTAACCACTAGGCCGCCCCTGCGCGGGCATTGTAGTTGTAGCATGCACTCTAATAAATATACTCTAACCTGACTGCGCGATGAGAAGCCAGCTAACGCTGGATCATTCTTCTTGCAAACCCGAACCGTCCTGTGTTTTTTTTATTTCGTCTGTTTTTTATGCAACGCTAAACAATACTAGGGGAAAATGACATCAACTAGCTTCAGCCAGATTGCTATTGCTCTTTCAGGGCCTCACTGCTCTGATGCAGAAATAAATGTTGCGACCCCTGTTTCAACTCTTGCACCGTTTCCAACATATGACAAACAACTCTAGACTCTTTCTTTCTTTCTGTCCTGTTTTTTTCTTTCCTTCTTTTTCTTTCTTTTTCTCTCTCCTTCTCTCTTCATTTCTGACTTTTTGTTTATTTATTTATTCATTCATTCATTTCTTTCTTCCTTTTTCGTCCTTTCTTTTTTCTTTCTTACCTTCCTTCTTCCTTCCTTTTTTTCTATGTCCATTCGTATAACACATCAGCTATATTGTATGACGGTAATAAGAACAACAAAAAAAAACGCTTCTTGTTCTATTCGAGCTGTCGGGCCACGACTTCACAAAGGTCATGCAATTAGAGCGTAATATTGAACGAGCTTGTTAACGACCGTCAGGGGCAAGCATCGATGCGCCGCCGAGAATCCAAGCCCAGCAACAAGGCGTACTTTGCGAGTCCGAGTCAATATTGCTAATTTTGCGTAAAAGAAGCAAGGCGTGCCTAGCGTTTCACTCGCTCGTTAGCCTTCAAGCCCCAACCATAACTATGACGTCTGGTAAGAGAAAGTTTCGAAACAACATGCGTCGCTGTTTCCAATTTCTTTCCTAACCGTGTTCAAAGCTGAGCCTCAACGAATCTGCATTATCCAAGTGCTTTTTTGAGTCGCTCTTGTAATGATCAGACTTCGCCAAGAGCAATGAATGCACTCAGTGCACGCAGTCAGAGTGTTCCCGTCAACAGCCGTGCCGGCCGAGCATATATAATCGCAGCCTAGGGTGTTTCAAAGCAATTACTTGAACGGCGACCAGTATACACAGGGAAAAAAATACAAAAAAAAGGAGGGTGACAAGTGTGATGATGGAATTAAAAGTTGTGCTGGCAAGTTGCTACAAAAAAAAACAGTAGCCAAAGATACATAAATATGTGTTGCCTTGTGAACGCAAGCTTACTAAACAACAAAGAATATTGATTACTTCCTTTCTTTATTATCGTGCTACATAATCTTGCGCTACTACACGCTTTCCGCACCACGTCAGCTATTTGGCATTAGGCCTCTTTTAGACGAAACTAATTATAGCTGTCATCAGTTCCAGCACGTTTTCAAATGAAATAGAGTATGTTGACCACAACGCGATTTCATGAAGAGATTGTTGATGCTTATTGCAACTAGCTCATTCCTTGTATGACTTGCATATCATAAGCAGCAACTTGGAAACATAATGCTCTGAATCAACTAAAATACAAAACGTTTTAGTGTGATTCGTCATAAAAAATATGGCTAAAAAATTCACAGCAATTATTACTGCAGGCTTGTTGTACACAGGTGAGGTCGACAATGCAATGATGCGCTTCATATTTCTTGCGAATACACAAATTTGGAAATTACACTTTAGCCAAATAACCCCTTCACCCCTATTGCAATACGCAAGCTCATCTCTTAGGTGTGAATGCATGTAATTATTATGAGCTATCGCGAAGAAAAGTTTGCGGAATTCGAGTATGCCGATTTTTTTTTTCGGCGGAGTCACATAATCCAGTCGCCTGAAACGTGTCAACGTATGAGGGGACGTGCAGGCTCTATCCGCTGGCAGTATTACAGAGTGACTGGATAGCGAAGTAAAATAGAAGTGCAATAAACTATTTTCCCCGAGCATGCGCACCATTATATTTTATGGAGATAGTACGGTCTACTATCGAAGCACCAATATTTGTAAAATCCACACCTACCGCGCACGGAAGGTCTGTCTGCGTGCTTGCGTTTATGCTTGACATTGATAGTGATAGGTTAAACCTGAATTGTTAAAGACATACTTTAAGTTAGGCGAAATGAAAAGAAAAAAAGAATAATGTCAGGAATAGTGAACCAAAATATTTTTTTAGTATCTCAGTCTTCTTTAATGTGTTTCCACTCTGTATTAAAACACGTCCCACTTACGTGCCCCTGTGGCTCAGGGGCTATCGCGTTGGTAAGGTTAGCATTGTATCTCGGTACATAATTCCAGTCTCGGCGCAGCATTTTGATGCAGGCGAAACGTGAAAGCGTTGTGCGATGCGAGTCGAGGCTAATGAATCCTGGGTGTCCAAAAGTAATCCTAAGTTCCGTAATCCGGAACCCTAGGAACCTCCTCCGGAAAAAACGGCGCCCGTTATCGCTATCTCACTGCGCGCTAACCGGAAGCTATCCACCTTCACCTGCTACCTAAGAATAGCGTTGTCCTAGTGGCCGTCAGCGAAATGGACATCTACTGTCGTCGCTTGTTTCCCGAATTCGACAGGCTGTAGGCATCACGAAGTAACACGGCAGGCAAAATATCTGTTTTTCATCGCGTGCCTTTCGTGAAGAAGCGAGCTCACACAGTAGAGGTTTGCTTGCTCAGCGTCTGCTGTGGTTAAGCGATGTACTTCGGGTTCAACGATTCTCTCTAGACGCGATATTCGATGCGTATGAAGGGATAAACTTTGCGCAGCTGTTTCCTAGCAATTGTTTCCATGTTCATTGTTCAGAGAGAGCTTAGCCCGCTTAGAGGCTTGTCAGAGATTCATAGCTGTTTTTTAACTGCACTGCTGGTGCATGTTACGTGCTGGAAATTACTTCTCTAGATCATGATTTCTGAAATGTTTCCGTTTCCGGCTTTTTTTTTATCAAATTCCACTTTACTGCCAGGCTCACTGCATCAATTAACAACGCGGTCATTTGTGCTTCGCGAAAACAAAGATATTTTTCACAAAATTCAAGTATTGAAAACCTCTACTATTCTGCTCTCCATTTGTCTTTATTTAATGATGATGATGATGATGATGATGATGATGATGATGATGATGATGATGGTTGTGGTGGTGGTGGTGGTGGTGGTAATAATGCTTTCATCTAATAAATTAAAAATAACAAAATATTATGATTTGTCAGCCAATTGCCAGGAATCAACCTGGAGTACACAAGAAACCACCTGATTGAAGCCTTCCTGATTCTGTGCCATCATCAAATTGAATGTCAGATATTTGGAACGGGGTCTGCAACAACTCCATCATGTGCCCGAGATGCTCTGAGCCACACAGCGGCCACATTTTCTGCGCGACTGCCTTGAAGTGCGCCAAATACCGTGGCTCTCACAACTTTTCCTCAAAAGACTGTCCTTGTCTAAAGACTGAACGGTTGTACTGAAGCAAGTGATGCGAGACCATTCTACGCATAAAGAGGCTGCTGCAAGGGTGCAACGCCTTCGTTCGCGCCGCCAAAGGTCCTCAAAGAAGGCAATCACCTTTGAAGGGAAGACCACAAGCGCCATTGCGACTAGTCCGCCTCCTTCAACGACTACACTAAATCAAGGGAGCCCGGCCTCTGGGGATGCCGGACCTACTGCCTCAGATATTACTTGGCCACCACTATCGAAGCCTCGTACGCTGAGTCAGAGACATTGCCGCATTCCCAATGTCCAACGCCTACAACTGACCCAGACTAAAGCCGCGATCGAGACAGTGGCCAAGATCTGCAAGTGATAATAATAATAATAATTGGTTTTTTGGGGAAAGTAAATGACGCAGTATCTGTCTCATATGTCGTTGGACACCTGAACCGCGCCGTAAAGGAAGGAAGAAAGGAGGGAGTGAAAGAAGAAAGGAAGAATAGGTGCCGTAGTGGAGGGCTCCGGCATAATTTCGACCACCTGGGGATCTTTAACGTGCGCTGACATCGCACAGCACACGGGCGCCTTAGCATTTTTCCTCCATAAAAACGCAGCCGCCGCGTTCGGGTTCGAACCCGGGAACTCCGGATCAGTAGTCGAGCGCCCTAACCACTGAGCCACCGCGGCGGGTACGCAAGTGATTGCAATGCTCACGCTCTCGATGAATGCCATGCGAGCTCTGCTTTCGGCCTGCTCCTGCCAGCAGCGCACAACGTACTGCAAGTGCTGGACGTGCTACATTCAGTTCTTGAAGCTCAGTCCAACCTCGGGCTGCAGTTAAGTTCATCAGCCAAGAACCGATCTGAGAGCGCCTGGCTTGAATGACAAATTGCGACTGTGCTCCTTGCCCCTTCTCTCTTTCCCTTCTCAATCCCATCATCCCATCATCGGTGAAAAGTTGCCAATCAGAACACTCTTTTTATTAACATCCCCGCCTTCCCTTTTCCAATTTATCTCTCTCTGTCCCTCTCCTGGACCATATCTGGCGCCTGCAACCGTTCTTGTGGGACTCAGATTACTCCTCGAAACGCCAAAGCGTCGACCTTTTGTGTTCTCAGACAGCTATAGTAAAGTAATGAGAAAGAAGCTTGGAGGGAGATGTAGAGCGGGCCTCATGCAGAAGGGTCTGGTTTTGACAGTGAAAATCACACCAACCAGCAATCTCGATACTGTTTCCTAACAGCCAGCTTTTTATGGATTGGTATAAATGAATTCTAAGAGGCAGTTTTTCAATCACCCCCGTGACTCAGCTATACTAAAACGTGGCGCCGGGGCCTATTTTTTTTCAGTGATTGTTAAACTCAGTAACACTCTACTCGCTCCTCAACAGTCTTGTGCACAGTAATAACCAATGCATCGAAGCAAGCTGCGGTCCTTGTAGACGTGACATCGTCTAGACAGGCTAAAATTTGCTCCCTCAGCGCTCACGGCTGTACTGACTTGGCCATCTGGCTGTGACTGAGGATTCATTATGGCGACATCTACGCAGCTGCATTTGCAGCGTCGCACACTAAGACGCGAAAGAATAGGCTGCACTGCAGACAGCTGTTGTTGCCGCCACCCCTTTACGCATAGCGCCTTTATCCCTTTGGCAATCGACTCTTGTTGCGAAGGGCCGCAAATCCTGATGCTCTCAGTCGCAGTCGCCTCCCAGGTCTCGATTTCTACACGCGTAAACCAAAATGCCACTACAGTGTCATATACCAACACATCTTTTCTGCACATATTCAACTGAAGCCTAGAGGTTTGCCTTATTACGCTAATCCTAATATATGCGGCGCAGAAAGGGTGCTAGTTGTGCTTACTTGTAGTGGGACTTGATCTCACTAAAGCTTTCGATAATGTAAAACACGAGGCGATACTAGAAAACCTGGCTCTTTTAAACGTCGGGGAGCGCACATACAACTACATTGCCAATTTCCTTTCGGACAGGATAGCGCGCATCCACTTTGGTGAAAATCAGTCTCAAGACATACACTTGGGCAGCATAGGCACCCCTCAGGGTTCGGTACTTTCCCCTATTCTCTTCAACGTGGCCATGATACGGCTCCCGACGAGACTGGAGGGGATAGATGGCTTGAATTTCTGCATGTATGCGGACGATATCACCATGTGGATGACCCGTGGCCACGACGCGCACATCGAAAGTACGCTACAGAAGGCCATAAATGAGGTCGAAAACTATGTCAGCCGTAGGGGCTTGCAATGCTCGCCGCAGAAGTCTGAATTTCTTTTTTATAGACCTCTGCATCAAAGACAAACTAGAACCATCCCTAACATCAAATTACAAACTCAAGGGGCGGAGATTCCTCATGTTGAAAAAATCAGAATTTTAGGAATGATTATACAAAGCAACGGGTATAACGGTGATGAAATAACTAAGATGGAAAACTGCGCGCAACAAACTATGCGGCTCATACAGCGGATTGCCAACAGAAGACACGGCATGAAAGAGCAGAATCTCCTACGGCTGGTACAGGCGTTCGTAGTAAGCCGTATCTCGTATGCTGCCCCCTTCCTTGATCTTGAAGTTTCAGAAAAGGAAAAGATAAATGGAATTATCAGGCGATGCACGAAACAAGCTCTAGGATTGCCCATCCGTACATCCACTCACCGCCTCCTAGAGCTGGGAATGCATAATACCCTGGAAGAAATTACGGAAGCAGTGAGAACGTCCCAAATAGAACGCTTAGCCGGGACCACAACCGGCAGGGCCATTCTAGAAAAACTCAATCTTAGCCGAGATAACAGAATAACCGCCAAAGTTGACATGCTCGGAAAAATTCGAGACAATATAGTTGTACCCCCATTACCCAGGAATATGCATCCTATTCATCACTCAGTGCGCCGGGCCAAGCGGGCAGAGGCGCTAGAGAAACGCTTCCGCTCCTACAAAGACGAGGACGTGGTCTACGTGGATGCCGCTGAGTATGGTAAGAACACGATGACCGTCGCGGTCGTCAATAATAAACAACTCCTCAAAATCAGTGCCTCCATACTCTCGGGTAACCCAGAGACTGCAGAGGAAGCTGCCATAGCACTGGCTTGTGTAGGCACAAAAGCGAGATACATCATCAGTGACTCCAAAGTTGCCATACTAAATTTCAGCAGGGGCCGGGTCTCCCCTCTAACGAATACAATTCTAAGCCGTCATGTAATAGACCGGAAAATTACGCTAGTCTGGACACCAGCACATGCATCCCTGCCTGGTAATGAGACGGCCCACGAGTTCGCCCGAGGCTTTTCTTTCCGGGCGGACCCGAGCGAGGTGGTCTTTACAGACAGGGATCGCATGGTGACCTACAGAGAAATTACACAACACTATCGTTTGCAACGAGCTAGACTTGCTCCAGCGGATAGATCCTTGTCCAGATACCAAGCCATCAACTGGCGCCGGTTACAAACTTACACATTTCCAAATCCGGCCCTCTGGAGTCTTATGTACCCAGGGCAATTTTCAGAAAAATGCGCGAACTGCGAACTTAGGGCCACCTTGGACCACATTCTATGGGAATGTCCTCATGCTCCCCGGGAGGGACGAGGTATTAACACAAAAGATCAATGGGAGACCTTACTACTGAGCTCCGACCCGGCGACTCAGTTACAACTCGTCCGACTGGCCGAAGCCGCCGCCGAGAGTCAAGACCTTTCGGCCGTCGTCTAGGCGGGTAGCCCTCTGGCAACCCTCTTTCTGTTGGATATTAAAAGTTTTCCTATCCTATTACTTTACCGCTAAAGAATTCTAAATTATCGTGCATTGCTCAACGACTTTTTTCCGAAAAGCGTCTCCAAGCATAGCCGCATACGAACTAGCGCAGAAAATTGAAGTCAACTGCATTTCCTTTCTTCTTTCACTCCCTCCTTTATCCCTTCCTTTATGGCGCAGTTCAGGTATCCAAAGATATATGAGGCAGATACTGCGCCATTTGCTTTCCCCTAAAACCAATTATTATTATTAACTGCATGACATACATGTGCTGCGAAGCTATTTAAACGTTCAACGAAAATAAAACTAAATCAAAAGGTGACTTAACTATTTTCATATTGGACATAGAACATACCGTATGTGCTCTATTACATCCGTTCCTCCGTTGTTGTATTAAAGCTTTCAGAACTTTTCCTAAAGTACTTAAATTTTATCTCCTATATCACTTCTTGTGCTCAATACGATTTAATTTTGTTTTTGCACTTTTATGTACTCTAATGATTAAAGCCACTGGAATTAAAATTTACCAAGTGTCTCCCGGCGTTTTCATCGCCTGTCATTGCTGATAAGAAAAATAAAGTCGGTACCTAGTGTACCGATTAAGCAATGCACACCAGCACATGCGCAGCTTTTCTTACGTCAGAGTTTCTCCTGCTGGCTACTACACTTGCACAATCGTTCCGAAGGTTATCGCTAACAAGCCTCTAATGATAATACCAAGAACGGAACATAAAGCATTAAGGTATTATGGGCCGTATAACGCTAACAGCAACGTGTACTGTTGCTTAGAAACAGCACTTTTTAACTTTTAGATATCACTTAAAATGAGCATTCGTTGGAACTGTATTGTTGAAGTCTCTATCGATCTCCACACGACCTGTTCTAACTCTGGGAAGCTGTTATATTTTAAGGTCTAAGGTTCGCAGAAAAGGAGGGAGCGTTTGTACTCAGTCTTATCAGTCAACACCGCTGCTGCAGTTCTAGCTGTATCTGATCTGGTCTACCAGGTGGTTTGCCGTCAATGCTTGGTATCAGCTTTGAGGGTACAGCATTTCATCAATCTAGCAACTTTTTTTGGATTTAGACTTCTCCGCTCCCGTACTCGCATAATTTTGTTCCAGAAGGCATTTTATTGACGAACCAACTTTGATATAAGCTCCGGGCGCGGACAAAAGTGCGCATGATAAAATTCATTGCCTGTTTCTCCATCCCGTAAACACTGCATTGCAGGAGTTTTAGTTATTGAGTCGTTTAAAATGAAATATAATGTCACCTATTTGTATTTTTTGTCACATTTCGAGCCTTTTCTAGGCTACACTTGCGTATTCACTGCGGACGCTCACCCTCTATGTACTACATTTCAACGAGGAGTTCCTTCATTATTTTACTCATGTGAGTAGGTGTTCAGGGTACGTGACGTAAACGCATACTGTATAATAGCAGCTTCATTCCATAACGTAGACCTCGAAATATTTCACCTTTAACTGCATCCGTGCTTCGTGACGTCATACAGTGACACGTTGTTCCACTATAGAGCATCACACAATACAAATCTTGGCATGCTGCGCGTACATGCCACAAAACAAAACAGGAATCAAGTGCATGTCAGTTCTAGATAGAGTGTAGCAAATTACTGACAGGATGGAAACAAGACTTATTTCAAGGTTAGGTGCCCATACATTGCTCAGTTAAGGGTCTGAGGTGGCCCAGAGTTGTAGAGGTCACATTAATGGCCGTCCTTTTCAGCTATGTTTTTTTACGTTGAGTAACGCTGCTCCTTCCTGTTGATGTCGAGACCTCATCCACTTTTTCTCTGTGCACAGGCTACTTCCACATAAATGAACACATAAAAGAAATGCACGCACAGTCACACATATTTCCACACGCAATATTAATCCACTTTCCCCACGCATGATGTGACACAGGCATTTGGCGCTGTGCGGAAGTGCTTTCAAACCGCTAATTGTACTTTCCAGTCACCGACACGGTGACTGCACATCCTCGGTTACTGTTAGCAGCTTCCCAGTTTTTCGACTGCCCGCCTTTGTACGCGAACATCCGCAGATATCCCTGCCATCTACTACTCCGAACAGTACTCTGGAGGTATGCATAACAATATTCGGCGCGAATTTTATTCTTTGCTCAGTATAAATATTATTTAAAGCCTGACTTTTACCCGCCGCTGTGGATTCGTGGCTACGTCGTTCGGTTGTTGAGCCCATAATCGCGGAACCAAATCCCACTCGCGGCGGCTGCATGTCGACGGATGCGGAAAGCGAAAGCCATTGTGCTGCACGAAGACAGCGCATTTTAAAGAACTTTAGCTGGTCTAAATTTATCCGGAACCATCCACTTAATCCGGAACCATGCCTCTTTGGGACCTTCCAGCCCCCGTATACGACACCTGAGTGCTGACTTTTGTTTAATTTGACAGGCCACCTTTGACCATAAAGCTTTCACCTTATTTTCTGTTGAGCTTTCTTTTTTGATTTCTACGTAAAAACTTGCTTATTAAACGACGAAAAGTTATCTCGACCGCTTACCGATGTGAGCCCAGCTCGAAACCCAATCACCAAACCGGGAAGTAAAAGCAACTCGCAACCGACTCGAAATTTTCTCAGAAAAATCGTGGAACTCAGCCCTTTTTCAGGTTCTTATATGCTTCGCAGTGTGACTTGCACTTAAAGTGACTGGGTAAACCGAAAAGACCTTGGGGGCGTTTTGAACAGGGCGCAAGGTGAGCGGAGAAAAATATGTAAAAGCGAATCGCTGCAGCGAGCTCCTTCCGAAGGGCTTAATTCGCGCCTTATTCCGAGAACTGTTGCGTTTGTCACGCTTGCCACAGCATCTAAAGGTCGGAGGTACGCGCAGCTCATCACGGCGCCAGCACAGACGGCAGCGGCGGAGCCAACGGACGCCATTTTCTCGCTTTGTGTGCCGCGCAGCAGTGGCGGGCAAACGACAATGACATGACATTATGAAGATGGATGCGTGTAAAAAGTTCTGGCGGGCTTCAGGCAGCCGGTGCTATGCGCACGCGCAAACCGGATTCGAGCGGAACCTATGTGTGTACGAGAGCTCCGGTAGCTGCCTTATTGCATTCGATTAATGTGCGCAAAATGAAAATGAGACATGAATTTCAAACAAGCGGTGTAAAATATTTTCTCGCAATTTGCATTTCGTACATTACTCGTACTCCTCACTGTTTTATTGCCATGAAGAACCAAGTAGCCTGCACAACTACTCTTCTGACTTTTCTGCTTGGTCAGCGTCGCTGTTAGTACCGGAGTTGAGGCTAACTACACGGCCTGATAATTTGACATCAGCTGCGACGTCAAGCGTGTTAGCAAATCTATAATGTTGCATCAAGACAGAATCATCATGAAATACGCACTCCGGGTCATTCCAGAGGCAGCCGTCTGTGATAAAGGAACTGATCACTTCTTGAAACCTTCAGCAGACGCAGCAGTGGCGTTCTCTACTGAGAGATAGTTTCAACGTACTGCGACCTCTTTTGAGGTCTTAAACCAAGTGCCATACGTATATGCATTACGATGTTTTAAACAGTGGCGCGAAACACAAAACGCCTGATCTTTTTTGAAGACGACGACTGGTAGGTTCTTTGGCGGTACAAAACCGCCGTGGCAATATTTGTAAGTCCAGATACTTTGTTCAAATAAAAAACCCTATCTTCCTTAAATGCGGATGGCTCAAACCCACGGTTATTTGTTTCTTTTCCTTTGAGAAGGAAAGGAGCGGCAAAGCGAATCCTCTGTCCACACAGGCACACAATGTCGCTTCAAATGACCCAGTGTCTTCGAACGGAAAGCAAAGAAGCCTAATATTTTGATGACAACTTATATCTTTGAAATAACCGTTTTTGAAGAAACTTAGTAGCAGGGTGTATTGATTCGAAACACTAAATAACGACCTTAAGTGCCCTTACTGGTACAGACTAAATAGTACAGTACAGAAATGACGTAAATGGACCGCGCTCTTTTATATCAGTCATTAAATAGTGCCAAGTTTTTCAAAAGTGAAGTGCAACCCGAGGCAATTTTTTTCGTGGAGCATATGTGTGCGGCCAACACCTCGACTTGCGTAGCGGCCATTAGCCTTAGGTGAACAGTGCTTCCAAATTTGTGTCAAGCATTGTTTTGTGCAATATTTATGGTGTGAAGGGTGCGAAAACTACAGTAAACAGCCAAGCTTTTTCGAAATGCCACGCTATCTGCAGCCTTTATTTTTTTTTTTGAACGACTAAACTAAATTATTCAATAAGGCTCTCATCAGAAAGGGTAAGCGAACATAACCAAAACGAAGTTTACATCACCGAGTAAGGGCAACACGCTTCCTTTCTCATTAAAAAAAAAACATTCCGGTACAACTCCTCTTAACATAAAATAACGAATTCTGAACACTCCTAAATTTCCACTGAAAACAACAGATGAAAGTGGTGGAGTAATTGGCATGCTTCCACTTAAATATTTCTTTGAACTGTCATTACCTAATGCATTTTGTACCCAAACCTGATTACAAACTGCAGTTAATTATAACAGTGAAATACAGACACTGAGATTATATCGGCATATCTTATCTTTTTTTATGTAATCAGGACTGATTTTTATTTAACAAGAATACATGAAATACACATGCGAGCTGTGCCGGAGAGGGGTTCACAACGCATGCATACGCCAAATAAAAACCACCCATTTTTAATCCTACGGTCGCCTTATTTATTTTCTAAATATGTTCTTTCCTGCAGCCTCACCTAAAATAATGACGTGAAAGGAAATTAAGAACTTTGCCGCTGCATTTATGCCCTATTGGCTGCTTTTAATGAGTTAGTTATACTGATCTGGCTGGCCTTGTCTGACTGCGTTTACTACTCACGCTCTTTTGCCATGATCTGCACTCGCGGATTGTAATTTTATAAGCGGATTGCCTTAATAATTCGACACTGCACGGAATAATAAAACCATGCGAGTTCATGTGAGACTAAAAAAGGAAACTCACAGCGCAGACGGTGAGGAACATACGTGCACGGGACAATTATTTCCAGAGTTCATCAAAGTCATACAACGAGCTTATGAGGATTACGCAGGCGCTTGACTGTAGGCTACAAGAACTAAGCTACCATTTTTGTTCTCCGGCCGGCTGTCGCAGAAAGCAGAGGCAAAAATCAGACGCCAAAGAGGAAGGAATCATTTTTTTTGCACATATATGTGTGGCTCGTATGGTTCACTTTATCCGTTTGTTGCAGCTGTCTGATTGGCGCGACTGGACCCGATTCCGATAGGTGCCGTTGTAAATATTTTCTTTCAGCTGTGTGTGGCCAATATCCCTCCGTATTCTTAACACATGCGTGGTTCTGTTCAAAAGTGCCCCAAATGGCGATAAATTAACGATTAAAAGTTGGCAATCAAGCGCCAGTGTGCTATGATGCGCGCATCTATTAACAGCGTAATCACTACAGTAGTAGCAGCCGTCTTGCTATTTACTTTCTTGCGTGGACAGATACTCCGAACTTCGGCTACAGTGTTGCCTAGTGAAAAGTGGTGGAACCAGCCCTGCGTATTTTTGTTTATTTAATGCAAAGCCAATGATGGCTACACACCATTGCATAAAAATGCGCCAGCAGGTGTGATTATTTTTACGGAAATGCAAAAACGAAATAATCATCCCATGTTGAGAAACACTGCTGAGTACCTACTTTTATAAGAAATTCAAGTGCTCACTTTTTTGCGTTTAGGTATAACAGCGGTTTGCGTTTGGCGTGTTTGTGCAGCATAATCCCTGGGTGTATGTATACTCTTTTATGAGCGCCTGTTGCAGAGCATGTTTTTAAATAAAGGTCCCATGGCCTGGCGCCAAAACTCTTCATGGGATTCAGCCGGTTGATTATTAAAATCTTAAAGCATTACCGTGTCCTCAAAGCTAAAAAAAAAAACTCAGCAGCAACGTGAAATACAGAAACACGGACGAAACTCAGCAACGTGAAAGTCAGAAACGCAGAGTAAAATAAGCTCACTGATTACCAACCGCAGATTTAGCTCGATTGAAACGACGCCGTCCACCAGGCTGTCTTACTCTTGTCTTCGTTCCATCACGCGTTAAGACCAGGAGCCCTGTATTTAAAAGCTCGCGAAGCTTCAGTGAACCCTTCCTCTCTTCTGTACGTTTCTTTTATTTTCTGCGCATGCGCCTCATTTCAGTTGGGTCTCGAGCACTGTCGCAGGGTTAATCCTCACGTAATTCGAGCAGCCCTCTTGGCTCTCTCGGCGAATATAAATCATTATCAATTTGGAAAGTTTGGGAAGTTTGCTTTTTTCATTACGTTAGAGATGTTTCCGAGCGCACCTTCGCGTCCGTACTTGCGATGCGTTCATGTTCCGTCGGCATGCATCCAAGTTCACTTTCCTCGCCACTAATCCACCCGCGTTCATGCGCGGGCCGAGCCTGCGTCAAGGTGCGAAGCAGGGGAAAAAAAAAGTCCACGTGCTTAGAGTCTGCACATGAGGCGCGAGTTCAGTGACCGCGAAATTACACCCTTGCCCAGGTGCGTCGCATGCCGTTTGTATTGGGACAAAGGAAGAAGAAGTGGAAAAGAAGAATGCTTCGCAGTATAAAAAAGAAGGCTTGGGTGTGCCTGGGCAAAAGGGGGGGGGGGGGGGGGGCGGGGGGCCTGGCTATGCAATATTCCATTGATCGACGCGCTTCGGTGTGAGCTTTGAACGGAGCCGTCGGGCAATCGCATTCAACGTTTTGGTGTTCGTTCATTTTTTTTTTACTGTTTGTATACACTTGACGTCGATGCCAGCAGTGATAAAAGCCTCCATCAAATTCCTCGCGAAATTCTTTTCCGAATATGCGTTCATGCGCTTTACCCGCTCGGAGCTGTGTCGATGTTTACTTTGCAGACATGCGAGAAAGTTTGAGCAGGAAAAGCCATCGTTACGAGTTACATGTTTCGTGATTCACGCACGGGGCTTCGTACCTTTTCTCTCTTTGAGAGGTATTTCCCTTTTGCCTTTTCGCTGTGGTCGATACGCATTTAGTCAGGAGCGTTTCCTTTCGTCCTATAATTGAGCAGCGTCCTCTAGACCTTCGCTGCTTTTCTTGAGGCAGTCCATGCCTCTTCCAGCGTAATATGTTGTCGTCCTGATCAAGTAACTTGACTGTGTGTGTGTGTGTGTGTGTGTGTGTGTGTGTGT
This sequence comes from Amblyomma americanum, assembly GCF_052857255.1. NCBI lineage: Eukaryota > Metazoa > Arthropoda > Arachnida > Ixodida > Ixodidae > Amblyomma > Amblyomma americanum. Next base: position 140,605,539 of record NC_135500.1, read on the forward strand.
GTGTGTGTGTGTGTGTGTGTGTGTGTGTGTGTGTGTGTGTGTGTGTGTGTGTGTGTGTGTGTGTGTGTGCGTGCGTGCGTGCGTGTGTGTGTGTGTGTGTGTGTGTGTGCGTGTGTGTGTGTGTGTGTGTGTGTGTGTGTGTGTGTGTATGTGTGTGTGTGTGTGTGTGTGTGTGTGTGTGTGTGTGTGTGTGTGTGTGTGTGTGTGTGTGTGTGTGTGTGTGTGTGTGTGTGTGTGTGTGTGTGTGTGTGTGTGTGTGTGTGTGTGTGTGTGTGTGTGTGTGTGTGTGTGTGTGTGTGTGTGTGTGTGTGTGTGTGTGTGTGTGTGTGTGTGTGTGTGTGTGTGTGTGTGTGTGTGTGTGTGTGTGTGTGTGTGTGTGTTGTCACGTAGCACCTTGCGTTGGGAACTCGAGGTTTCCAAAGCAAATCAGTTGAGCGCTGTCGATCCCTAAACACGCAAGCAAGGCAAGGAGCTTTCCGCCTCCTATTTTCTAAAGCTTGCTCCCTAGCAGTGGGTGACCACTCGCTCATTTTATCGACGGTGTCATAGTCTCACAAATGAGCTTCCTTGAAAACCTTCGCAATCTGAATCATTGCGACAGGAATTTCAGCAGAATTTACAGCCCACTTCCGCAGTCCAGTCCTTCCAGTTGAACCGTACATCTAGCATTTCGCCGTCGACAGTTTGCATGATTCGCCGAGTTCCGGCCTTCCGAAAATTCGAAGCAGGAACACCCAAACGTCATTTCCTTTATGGAAGATCACAGAATACACGTTATATATCTTGCATGGCTTCGGTATTGCCCTCCCCTAGTTGCTGTCACTGGCTTCGGTGCACCCGTTGTTGTCAAATTAAAATACTTGTCACTTACGAGGGTAGAATCAGTGATGCCCTGAGCTTTTGCTGTCTCTTTCCTTCACAAAGTGCACACCATACAAATAACGCATACAGTGTGAAAAGAAACAAAACGACAGCAATGGCCCGCCAAGACAAAGTACTCGGCAGGTCATTGAGCGCCTTGCCTGCGTCTCTGTCTGGCTGTCTTCACCTTTGTTCGGCATCAACAGCTTTTTATTATAAGTGACCTGTCTGGAGTTCCTTTACGTACGCGAGAGCTCAGGGAGTGCACGCGAGCATGTGGGCTCACGCTTTGAGGAACGGATCAACCGGAAGGTCAACCTCCGAAGGAGTCGTCGACTCCCAATCTGCAGCTGCACGCAATCTACATGCTCGGCAGGGCTCGGCTCTCATTTATTCCGGTAGCAGCAGCTCGGAAAGGTTATGCGTACCAAATGGCCCGTCTTTTGGGCCTCCCACACCCGAGTAGATTCCACATTGCCGTCTGCGCTGCCTATGCTTTCGTACACGCCTTACAATTATGAACGAATGGCTATTGTTGTTATTATTAGGCTTGGCAACACGGAAACAGACAGACCACGGAGAAATTTGGAAGCGTTAAGTTGCTCGGTGATAAGCATAACTAGAAGGAGCACATCATCTCTCTCATTCTAAATGGTGAGGGGAGAAAAAGTATAAACCAAGGAAACGAGGTTCCACGAGACAGCCCATATGTGCACGGATGCTTGGCACCGTTAAGTTCTGTGTAGCTCTGTTTTATGCCAAGTGTAGCTCTTTCATCCGTTTTTTTTTTTTGCATCTTTTACCGAGCATCCTCGTTCAGCCCTGAGCTTTTTCTTCAGCTTTTAGAGATTCGTGAGTGTTCTTTTGTTTAGTTTAATTTTCGTGTTGACCTACTTTTATTCTTTATTTAATTTTCTACATTTGGCACCATTGCAGCGTTAACGGCTTTGCCTTCCTATAAAATTAGATCGCGGAATACCAAGGTAACTGGCGTATTGTAATCACCACTGACTTGGACATTTAGGAAGTGTTTTTCAAAAAAAAAAACACGAACGTATCGAGAGTACCGAACGCATATACACACACGTACAGTGTATAGAGGACAGAAACGTTAGGACTGTGTGGAATGAAAATCTCAACTTATGAATTATTCAAGACTCCTGAGAAGTTACAGACACACGTTAAAATTAAGCATCAGGGCTTGCAGATAGTTTGGCTTCTTAAAACAATCGCACCGCTCTCATCAAGCGCGTGGCGACTCCACGCCGCTAAGAACTAATCTTGATAACATGCTTGATTCTGGATAGAGTTGTCATTCAGATTACTTTTACCGAAACTGCAACGGCTGTATACATCAAAGCTACTACTAAAAGGCGATGATACCGGCGTGACTCATCGACTTGACTAATGTCATCCCTGCGAACTCAAAGACAAGTTCCAGGCACTGTCGTACGCTGCACTTAACATCCGAGTATCCGTTGTACTATGACAAGCCCAGCTTTCTAGGGCAAAAATTTTCACAGTTGGAAAATCGTAAGATACTGTTATGGAAGTATTGAAAATGATGGTCAAATATTCTGATATGTAGCAAAATCTTTCTTCTCAAGTGTTTCCATCAATCGCATCGATCAGTTAAGATTTCCACAGAAAATCACTAGGGAACGCTTTTGACGATAGCAAAAACGTGAACACAAAAAAATACAAGACTGCCTTCTGGTGATTTGTGAATATATTGATTGTTATAGTGAAATCTTATATTATATGAAAAAATTGCGTTCATAAATGGTTTGCTGTTCAAAAATGCTTTTGTCCAGAATTTCTGGGTATGCGTCACTAAGAGGAACTCTTTTCCCTGCCGACCAATGGCATGCTCTAGTATATTAATCATTCAGTCAGGCTTTCAAGTCTGCTTTTGCTGTACCCAGCTTCATAGCAACATTAGGAGCCCTACGTCACATATCTTGCTTTGAAAGCGCGATTAAACTTCCTTGAGAGATCTCGCATGAATCTCATTATTATACCCATCTGCTTCTAATAATAACTCAGAACTAACTAGGTTGCTTTTCATTGTTTTGTGAGCTTAATGTGCTATAATATATGCCTAGAATATTACACTACTTTAGGCGCGCGTTTTCTCAGATGAGGTGAAGAGATTTCTTCATGTTATTTGAGGAAATCACAGGACTAATCCAGGACCTGGGCAATGAAAGCTGCTACAGGGATGTGATAGGGATACGTAGCGCTGTCCTGCAGGACGTGTCCAAGACTTGCTCTCGTGGATGTGTATCCACTGCATTAGCTGCATCCTCTACCCATTAGAGGTCCATGCATAAACTGCCTCGACTTGAGCCCAACCATGATTTGGGCCAGCATGAACTTTGGGACACAAACGAAGAGAGACACATGGAACATGGAGCAGTGTGTTCCGTGTTCCATGTGTCTCTCTTCGTTTGTGTCCCAAAGTTCATGCTGGCCCAAATCATGGATTCATACCAACTGGCCCAGAAAAATGCCATTTTGAGCCCAACTTTTGTGCTTGTCTATTGCCTGCTGACTCACGCCCCTCCGGATGCCACAATGTTTGCAGCGAGAAGAATGTACAGAGTGGTTCTCATCATGACTTCAATCTTGATTTCTTTTCTTTTTTTATCCAGTGTAAAAAGCAAATTCAGACCCGTTCAAGCGCAAGTACAGTAGGTTCACTCGGGAACAAAAGTCTTTGGAGCGTGTGATCCGCAAACGAAGCTGATGGCTCTATTATTAGCCACCTGCAGGAGTCCACACTTGTTGAGGTGCAATAAGAGAATTTTGATTTCCACTTCTATAGTTGCGGTCTCCAACAGGTGGCTTATAATAGAACTATCGGCTTCGTTTTGCAGATCACGCGGTCCAGGGACTTTTGTCCCCAACTGCACGTTATGCGAGCGCAATGTCACGCGTTCGGGTCCGTTGGGTCTCTCTGCCCACAAGCAAACAGCTGAATGCGGGAGCAGTAACCAACCATCGACCGTGCAGGCACAAAAACCTGCACGCATATTTAAACCATTCTTAAAAGCTTAGAGGCCTCTTGCTACTCCCCAGGCTGAAGAAGAAACAGCAACCGTTGTACGCTTTACCGCTCACAAACCGCGAGTAAGCTCACACGAAAGCAAAATAGCCAGATCAATCGCATCCTATGACCGCCTAGAGATAGAGAGAGTGAGAGAGAGTTATTTCTTTTGCGAAGAAAGGCTTATAGTTAGTTCCGAGCTGTAACCTCTCCACCCGAGCTGTAAACCTCGGGGCTTCCCTGGTGTCGGTGGCGATTACCATGCTAGGGTCAAAGCACCAACGTGTCGCCGGGATTCGGAGAGAACGAGTCCCCAACTAGTGGACGTAAATGTGCCGCGTTCATATGGAATGAATCAGAAACGCAGGTCCGCATAGATAGGTTATACCAACTCAGACAGGTTGTGAGTCGACATTGCCCGAACCGAACACCGCGAGAAAACAACGCACTCGAGGCACCAGCTAATCATCGTCGATATTTCTTTTTCCCATGCCGACAATGGCTGCATGGTGCTGCTACTGCTTATAACTCTGCACTTGGGGATTTTAATAGAGGATAGACGCAGAAAGACAATTTTGGTTGGCGACTGTCTGGACAAAATAGAGGTCCCAATGTATATAAACCTCCTCATGCTCCTGATCAGGGCTTAATGTCAAGATCCGCGCTCCTCGGGGAGCAAAGGAAAGTTCAAACATCCAGGAGAGCTTTCTAAGCCTCTGATCAAGTTCCTATTATATTATGCGCTCCTCCGACAAAGGCCTCTTGTCAAGATGCGCCAGTGAAGCTGTAAACGCTGATCGTATGTAGTTGTAAATGCGTGGTTTAAAGTGGAGCTACGTGACCCAGTTTCAAGGCTGTGACAAGTGGCAGAGTTTGGAAAGTCCGCACGTTCGATTAAATGAAGGTGCCGCCTCGTGAAAGAGCCGCTCTTCTTTAGTCTATGTACGAGGCTTGCGATGTCCTGTTCCATGTGACATGTTGTTTTAAACGCAACGTTTTTGAAAGCGCAGAGCGTAGTCCCATCGCTCTGCACAGAAATCAGAAAAAGGGCAACTGGTATTGGGCGTTGAAGACTTAACTACTCTTTGTGCGCTTTGCTTCTGGGGACATTTGAAGGCGAAATGGTTATAGAATGGCATGAAATATGTCATCTACATTGTCGCTGGACGAGTCAGCCTGGGGAAGTCACTAGAGGGTGTCGGCATAGACACTAAGTACCTAGGGCGTGATAAGACGTTGGGCCCGAAGCTTGTATGTTGTTGTGAGATACCAAACACCTGCAGGTTTCACCAATGTTTCACTAGGGTTTGAAACCATGGCGGCCTACAGGTGAAATGTATAGCTCCGGATTCACTGCAGGCGCCGCCTAAGCCAACTCAAATTTTCCTTTCTATGATTACCCAGCATACAGCGTTGGAGCCGTTTGCAGCCCACAGCGAGCCGCAGTGGAATGAGTCTCTTAATGGCACTCGCGCTCTCAAACGCAGAAGCAAGCTGTAAGCGTTTCGCGTAGTGTATTCGAAGTGCGCTCTCTGCCTGCACCATACTTAAAATGAGCTCTTCCTCCGCGCTCGAATATGCAGGTGTGGTTAATCTTTTTTGCAACGCCTGGTGCACGAACGTCGGAAGTGTAAGTCCTGAACACGCACTGTGACATAGGCTTTAATTTTTCATGCGTTCAAATCGCTCACTGCGGATTATTAACGCGTGCAGGCTGCTGCAAAACGCAGCGTTGGCCTGCGATGCCACAGAGCAGCTGTTGGCTGTGACATCGAGCGCGCAGTGCGTGCAGTGGTGAGTTCAGGGACGTCCGCATTTGACTCCAGGGGCGCCAATCAGCCCTGTGGCGCTGTTTCGTGAAAATCGGCTTTCATACTGTGCGCAGTTTATATGTGAACAGAAAATGTTGATGCTCGAGTTTTGTTCATATGGGAACAGGAAATATTGATGGTTGAGTTTTCTAATGCATTTGCACTCGTTATTATACTGGTGAATTCAATAAATCATCCATAGCTTTCTTTATTACTTTGGGCGTGTGAATAAGTAGCTTTTATCGCCTACTGTCCCCTTTTCCACTTCGTCTTTATTTACTTATTTCTACTGAGGTATTGTGTATTGTTTCTACCGCCATGTTGCTATTACCTAGTGTTTTCTAAAATGATCTGCCTTTTTTCGGACCAAATTAACGTCAAGGAATACCGGCGCCCTACTCAAAATATCAAACATTTTACATTTAAAAGCAGGCACTTCTCAAAGAGAGATTTCTTTGTCGACGTTTCGACCGGGGTCCAGGCTTGTTCACAATGGTTGTGGTATCGCATCAGATTGACGTTTTAAATGCTTCTGAGCTGTATAGAAAGGCGAAAAGAAAGCAGACACGCGAACACCAGCAAAAGTTGAAAAAATGGCAGGGGAGGGGAGCAGAGTAGCTGGATAGTATGGGAACATATTACGTTCTTCGGGTGGGAGGATTCTGACAAAGGTATATATGGCTCAACTTTGGGAATTGAGGTGAGTGAAGGAAGCTGTGCTGTCCGATCCCCCTTTTTTTTTTTGGGGGGGGGGGGGAAGGAGCTTGGGGAAGCCAAGCAGTCCATTCAGGCGCTCCCTAACCATCCCTCCATTTCACAGAACAGCTGACTGCCGCCTGTTGGTTGCAACATTCCTCTTAATGCGTTAGCGTTAGGACCCCACGCCGGAAAAAAAGAAAGGTGCACCTCGTTCCATTATTTATTGACAATGCGATAGCATTCGAAGCTGTTGATGCCTTCGCCTGGAAGTGACTGGTGGGGCTTATGAGGCCCAGACTGCTCTTTCTGTACACCACCTGTCACCGTTGAAACCTGGTGTCTTGATGTTACTGCCAGTTTGGCTTCCCATTGGTTCCTGCAAGTGATAACGTCACATCCCCTGCACACTTTCCATTAGTTGATGCATGTGATGACGTCACACCCCTGCCGGCTTCTTATTGCTTTCTGGAAGTGATGACGCCGCACCCCTCTTGGTTAACCAGAAGTGACTCCACATTTCTTCCTCGATGATGGTTCTAATGCTAACGCATCAAAAACTCTCATTCGCCTAAACCCTCGGTTGGCAGGCGGCCGAGTGGAAAGAACTAAATCCCCCTCTACCTTCAGAGAATAGAGGGAGGGACAGGAAAGTAGAAATAGAAGGCGAAGAGAGGGAGGAAGGCGATGGTGGCAGGTGGGGGAGAGTGGAGAGACGGTACAATGTGTTACACTGTTACACTGCACGGTCCGAAACCGTCTGCGGCAGCGACTGCTACGTGACATCCGGGGGAACACTAATGCTGGCTCAAACTTTTCGGCATCAAGTGGATGGATCGTCTATATTTTTTTTTTGACGAACCAAACCCTGCCAACTCTCGCGAACTTTTAAGCCAGCGAAAAGTGGCACCGTATAATTTGAAAATAAGCCCTCCTTAAACAAATTTCGAAAACAATCTTCCAAGCCACCTATATAGGAGAGGTCGGATGCCTGCCTAAGCCTCTCCGTGATCCAGTAACTGTGTAAGCAAATATCAGCCTGCGCACACAGGGTCCTCGCGAATGGAAAGACTGTCGCGTGTACAGGGAGTGCACACATCCCTTATTCGTAGACTCCCATGACCGAGTGGACTCTTAACATAGCTGTCCGCGTCGTTGCCTCCTTGTCCAAAAGCACGCGGGTCGTTGGCTCCACGTCGTATGGTTTGCTTGCACAACGTGCCGGTCACTGTGTTTCGGAGGCCCTGCAGTTCTCAGTTCATGCACACCGGGGGGGGGGGGGGGGGGGGGGGGAGGCGACGCGCTTAACGATACCAGCTTCTCGCCGGCTAAAAATAACACGCAGACTCTGCATGGTGTCGCAGAGAGGCTACCCTCAAGTGAATTGCGTTGTAAACTGAAAGTGAGTCGACGAAGCAAGCAAACTCCAACGTATGGCAAAACCCGCTTAAGGAGGAGGACGACGGGATGGAAAAAGGGAATATTGCGGGAGCGTGGTATCTGCAGTATAGTATACATACATTTTTTTTTTCTCGTGCGCGTTCGGCACCGCCTCTCAAAGCGTGATCAGGCTCGTAGCCGCTGTCTCAAGCTCTGGGCAAACTTTAGGCTCCTCGTTGCCGAAATTTATTGCAGGAACGTGGCGCAAGCTCAGAGTCTTAGCCCTCCTATCATTTTTCTCCTTTTTTGTCGCTGTTCTCCGCCTTACCGGAGCTAACCGTAACGTGACTTCGGCGAAAGAGGCCGCGATTGGCTCATTTCATATCGCCTTTGCAGCCAATATCTTTATATTTGTTCGGCCCCTAAAAACGACAGAAAACGGCCTCGGTTGAAGCCGGCAGCGTTCAGTTGCCTTAAACTTTAGTTCATAGGTTTTAGCGGTCTCCTTATGGACCTCCTAGAGAAGCTATTACCGAGGAATAGGCTTGAAAGGTAGAAGATACCCCGGCGTGGTATGTTGAGTAATGAGAACGTCGACATGCCACGTCGTTACGAGGTAAGGCGTTGCGTTTTACTTTCGCTGGCTTTATCTCGATATCTCCGGCCGAATCTTGAACCCTTGTCACTTCAATCCCGGCTACCTTCTTATTTCAATGTCGAAGATGCCGGCTGAATATCGTCTTTCGTCAACTCCAGCGAAATCGTAGGTGTGTGTGTTTGTTTTTCTTCTTCCGTTTACGCAAGTACTGTCCCTCTGTCTAAAAGCACAAGAAAGTGGGAAGTTTGTTGTGTATCATGTGCAATTATTTGGAAAATACCGCATACCATTTCTAGTATCGCAAAGCACAAGTGGGATCCGTGAAATGCAACCGGGCAGGAAAGGATTTGAGAAAAGAAGAAAAAACAACAAATACTGGAAAGCTAACAACACATAGCCTCAACCACAAGCAGATTATGGCGCGAAAGTGAACGTAACGTTTATGTGACATCTTCCCGCTTTCCTTCCTGCGATATTTTTTCTGCACTCGCAGTCCGTCTCATTGCCGAGAGTTGGTGCAAGCATGAAATGCATTGCAGGCAAGGCATAGTCCACTGTTAAAATCCTTCACAGATGAATAATAATAATTGGTTTTTGGGGAAAGGAAATGGCGCAGTATCTGCTCATATGTCGTTGGACACCTGAACCGCGCCGTTAGGGAAGGGACAAGGGAGGGAGTGAAAGAAGAAAGGAAGAAGGAAGTGTCGTAGTGGAGGGCTCCGGAATAATTTCGACCACCTGGGGATCTTTAACGTGCACTGACATCGCACAGCACCCGGGCGCCTTAGCGTTTTTCCTCCGTAAAAACGCAGCCGCTGCGGTTGGGTTCGAACCCGGGAACTCCGGATCAGTAGTCGAGCGCCCTAACCACTGAGCCACCGCGGCGGGGCACGCCAGTGTACGGGGCATTCACGTCACGTCGGCATATGGCGCGTAGCTTGAACGGTGCAGTGTACAGCAGGTGCCGATAAGCCGTCCAGACATGCGGCACTGCCTTTCGCCCTGCTCCATGTAGGCCAAAATGGCTGCATCTGTGCCGTGAGCATATACTCCGTTGTCCAGGTGTTCTGGCTGATGGAAGGGACATTTCCTTATCCCGCTGCTGTTCTTAGACACGGCCAGCACGCATGTCCCCCTGGTGGCTGCTTTCGGGACTCGGAGAGCTGCTTTTCGTCCAGCATGACGTCACGCCCGTCGCGCGACAGCTTTAAATCGATTTGCCACGTTCCCTCCCCGCTTTCCTAGTGCTTCGGAAACCGCAACTAATTGCCCGAGATTAGTCGCGACGTTTGCGACTCGCCAGTGTGAATCAGAGTTCAACGCGCGGTGACATCGCGCAGTACACGGGCGTCCTGCGTTTCGCCTCGGTTTTGCCATCGTTTGAACACTGTTTACATTCCGTTTTATCGAACGTAAAGAATGTAAGCTATGTGCGACTTTTCCTTTTCTTCGACTCCAGGCCCAACTTATGCTCCCGGAAGCGCTCCGTTGTTGGCGCTTAAATGTCACTTTCTTTATTTATACTCCAGCTCAGGCTCAATATTTTCTGCAAAATATTTTTCAGTTTCTCTCTGCTCTTTTAGGGAGTTCCGTTTCTGTGATCATCGCTCTCAGGTAGGGCTTTCCTTTCGTATTTTTTTCTGCCTCCCGCTCTCCGAATGTTGAATCTCCACTAAAAGCCGGAAGCTGTCAGCAGTGGAGTGCTTTATCGCGTGGAATCTCAACCTTTTAAAACAAGAGTTTGACTTTGCGTTATTGTTTGTATCACTTTCCGCGACGCTGTCCTTCCCTTTACCTTCTATCTTCCACATCTTCCATGTGGCAAGAAGCAAGTAGGCCAATTTTTCTCGATCCAGACACTTGCTTTTAGGTTTTGCTATTGAGCGCACCACACTGCCGAGATGACTTTACTCACAATCGATATTGGATTTAAATGTTTCTTGCGTCTGGCGCTCGTGTGGCTGGGCGCGTGTGGCCGCCTCGTGAACGAGGCTGTTCTAAGAGCACACCTTAATTCCTTTTCTTGAATTTTCTACTCCGCCTGTTTGCTTATTCGAGAACTTTATGCCTCCTGCCTTTAATTCGTTTTTTTTTTCTTATCGTTATCAGCACACAGCCCAAGTCTTTATGGTCGAATAACCGCTGACAAAGTTCTTCCCTCTCACAGTCTGGCCTGCTCTTCTCGCTTTCTTGTACTGCGTAATTTTCTTTCTCGGTTTTTCTTTTTTTTTCTTTCTTCCCTCTCCCGCTCGTCTAGAGATACTTCCTCTCCCAACAGCTTCGTGGAAGAATAACAAACTACTTCTGCAGCTTATCAAGGCGGGAAGTTTGCCCATCAAAACCGACCTGATTGGCGGCGATGGCGAACAGCATACAGGGATCACCTTCCTTCAAAAAAGACACAAAAACGCGAAAAAAATTTAAAAATTTACTCTAGCGTTAGGACCTACGTGAGAGCTTGGCGAGAAGTTTGAAGAGCCTCAGCTTGCCACAAGCGTTAGAAGGCACGTGAACTTTGCGGAGCCGTAGATAGAGCCACGCTGTTTGTTGCTACGGAGCTTCTGCTCAGCCTCGTTGCAGTAGACACCTCAAGGTCTGCAAACAGGCGCTGGTAGTTTTGTGTTCGGAGGTTTGGGAAGAAGCCGACTTCTTGAGACATTCCCAGAATTTCCTCTCTACCCGGGATGGAACAGGTGACAATGAGAGTGACATTGCGCATCACTTCCCTTGCTCGTCAGCGCTCCAGCTCTCCAGGACCCCCTGGTTCACGTGGATGCAGAACGCAGTATGTGCACAAATCTGCACGTGCAACGACGCCGGCAACGACTGGGGCAGCTTAACAAAAAAGCCCTTCATGCAGCCATTGCTGCAAAATGCAACGAGGTGGCGAAAGGAGCGGTCAGATCACGGAGCTATAAGTGACTGCTACTGCCATGCGTGGCTATCGCCACGTCCGCATGAAGCAACTTTGTGCAGTTTTTGGGGCACCCCTGCACAAAATTAGACCAATTGGTTTAGAAGTGTCTTCTGAGTAATCTGCGTTGAGCTAGGGCCCTGGCGCATTTATTGTTCTGCCAAAAGCCCGTGGCCCATAGAGAGACACACAACGCCGTTAATTCCAAGGCAATACTAGCGTTAGGAGTTCATGTGTCAAGACGTAGCGGGTGGTTTGAGCCAGCTCATCCCTTAAGTGCGGTGTATTAGTCTGAGGCAGGGGACAGAAACTAGTGGACGCGGGATCTACGTGTCGGCAGTCTCAGAAAGCTGCAGATATATCAGGGTAGCTCCTCAGTGCTTGCAGAGGCGGTGGTCATGATTCCCATGTGTCTATTCTACAAAGCGGTCAGTGGTGCAGCAGTAGATACGAGCTCACTACCACTACCTGCGAAAATCGTTTGAGAAGTGCTGGCGTGCGGGGGAAGTGCGTCTGTATGGTATAAGCACTAGCAGAGGTAGGCTTTCCTTAGACACTCAAGTGCATTCCAGTGACTCTGAAGTTTTTTTTTTGTTTTTTTATGCAATCGTGACAGAGATTGACCGCGCACAGAATCAAAAGCAATGAATTAGAGCTAACCTGCGCGGAGCCTATTTGTGGATCTACTTCTGCTACTGCCGTTGTTCACTCAGCCTGTGTAGGGTTTCGTTTGCTTCTGTGCGTGTGTGTGTGTAGCTTTCGCCATTCAACGACGTCTGCCGTTATCCTCCCTTCCCCCGGGTCACCGTAATCGGACCACTGTAATGTCTGCACTTTTTTCCCACTCTACAAATGTTGCTTTGGCCAATAAAGGCTCACAACTGCTATCAACACATGGCTGCTGCGTGCCGCACACGCTCTCATTGTTGCCTTCTAAATATGAAATATTTTAGCTTTACTAAAGAACACAGTACCAGCCGGCGGATATGACCTGTTAATCTGAATGATCAATACTTATCAGGCGTGAGGCGGCGCAGACAAGGCGTTTACTCGTTGCAGAACCATGCGAATGGAAGACAGGGAAGATGCGCATCTGTTACGTTAGCGCTAAAATTATAATTGGTTTTTTTGGGGAAAGGAAATGGAGCAGTATCTGTATCTTATATCGTTGGACACCTGAACCGCGCTTTAAGGGAAGGGATAAAGGCGGGAGTGAAAGAAGAAAGGAAGAAAGAGGTGCCGTAGTGGAGGGTTCCGGAATAATTTCGACCACCTGGGGATCTTTAACGTGCACTGACATCGCTCAGCTCACGGGCGTCTTGGCGTTTTTATGGAGGAAAAACGCTAAGACGCCCTAATTTTTAAAATTGGTTTCGAGGATGGGAAAAGCGCAGTAACTATCTCACTTCTCGTTGGACACCCCAACCCCACCGTTAGGGAAGGAAGGAAGGAGGAAGTGCAAGAAGGAAGAGGTGCCGTAGTGGAAGGATCCGGAATAATTTCGATTACCTGGGGATCTTTAACGTGCACTCACACGGCACAGCATACGCGTGCCTATTGCGCTTCGCCTCCATGAACCGCGGCCGCCGCTGCCAGGTTTCAACTCGGGTGTTGCTAAACCTTAGAAAGCGCAGATGACCTACAGAGTGAGAAAGAGGAGAAAGAACACCACCATAAAAAAAATTCGTCCTTCTGTTCTTCCACATGTCGGTACAGTTGCTCACTCTGTAGAGAGAAAGAGAGACTGCTACCGAGTTCTTGCCACCGGGTGCGAAGGAAAGAGAACAGCATGTCCTACCTCTTTTCTTGCGCTGGCTGCCTTTTACTGTGTGTTGCCCGCCTTGGTGGTTCGGTGGTTATGGTGCTCGACTGCTGACCCGAAAGACGCAGGTTAGATCCCGACCCATCTCAGCAAGGACCGGTCAGCCTGATTTTATTTTGTGTGTGTGTGTGTGTGTGTGTGTGTGTGTGTGTGTGTGTGTGTGTGTGTGTGTGTGTGTGTGTGTGTGTGTGTGTGTGTGTGTGTGTGTGTGTGTGTGTGTGTGTGTGTGTGTGTGTGTGTGTGTGTGTGTGTGTGTGTGTGTGTGTGTGTGTGTGTGTGTGTGTGTGTGTGTGTGTGTGTGTGTGTTGCATTATAGCCGGCAGCTGGTGTGCGCGCCGCGCTCCTCGCCGCTGCGCCGACGGCGGAGCAGACGCCGCCCGCCTCGTCAGTTATGCGCATGCGCGGAGTGACGTCACAGCACGCAGGTGGCGTGCGCCTACATTACGCTAGCATTTCGAGCCTTCAGCGTGGCGCGGCGCCGTGGCCACCGTGGCAGCTGCCGGCGGCGCGGCGCGCCGGCGAAACCGAGTGGGAGAGGAGTGGAGAGGGGGAGAAAGTGAATCCACGTCCAGGGACGAAGATGAAGAAGGAACGGCCAGCGAAACGCTCCATATTACTTGAGGAGAAGAAGAAGCGAAACGCTGCGGCAAAAAAAAAAACTGGCTTTGCAATTCGACTGAGCGAGTACGCTCGCCTAGCTTTAGCTATTGCGTCACTCTAGGTTTAACCAGAGCTAAACCACAGCCATTTTTAGGAACGCGGCGTATACGTTCTAACATTAAAAAATGGTTATGAAAGTTATTATTACTATGTATAACTCCTACTGCTATGTCGCGTGTACCATCTTTTTTATCATATAGGTTAATTTTTACATTTGCGTGCAGTACGGTATACCTCACTGTTCTTCCTTCGCTAGTTGAATACATATTGAGCAAGAGACCAATTGATTTTTTCATTTGTTTATTTATTTCTTGATTGATTGATTGATTGATTGATTGATTGATTGATTGATTGATTGATTGATTGATTGATTGATTGATTGATTGATTGATTGATTGATTGATTGATTGATTGATTCAATGATTGATTTCAAGCTTTGCAACGCAACAGTGTGCTCGATTGACGTCGCTATGCGCGTAGTCCGCGGAACGCTGCCTTCGGTATTTGACGTGGATGAAGTTTAGCGTTTATCAGCCCGCATATCAGTGTTAACCATGAAGCCACACTCGTTAAACAGTGGAATCGAAGAACAGGAGGTTGCGCATCGTACTGCTTCGCCGCGGTTGTGGACACCAGCCATGTCGCAGATGTGCTTTGATGTTCAGCACGGGATGTGGAAATCGACCAGCCATTCAGTGTAAGATCAATAGCGCCGCTTGTACTATGAATCACAGTCGATGATTCTTTTCCAGGAAGGTGCTTGACGAGCCTCGATTGGACCACTTGTTGAACGCGCAATAAACCGACAATCCGCGCGCGTTGATCTACGTCATACGACTTGTCACAGCGTATGTTGCACTTGCTCTAGCATCTGTCCGCAAGCTCATGTGTTGTGTTGTCGCGCCTGGCAGAGACACGAGCGCAAAGAATGTCCACTGTCGCGCTCATTCAACGCGCCAATTTGCTGGGAGGATTGGCTGGCTATCGTCGCTCCTGCCTCTGTTTCGACACGGAGTTGTAAGAGACTTCGTATTGCAGCGTTGCTTCGAGGGTTGCATTTCACGGGCAGACCTTAGAGAAACACCGAAGTTTTCATTTGGTGTGTATGTTCTGGAATAAGCTGCTTTCTAATTTGTTAGCAACAAATTTCACTCTCTGCTTCGTGTTCCATATCTTTGTTCCGTTTATAAGAGGCAAAGGTACAGAACACCCCCGCTGACTGACTATATTACCGTTTTGTGGGAAGCCGCTCTCACAATATACAACTCATGATGCGAGATTATCTTCTATGTCTGTTATCTTTTACGCATTAGCTGCAGCATCCTGGTTAACTAGTGGCCTTTTGGCATTAACTAATTGTGCTGTTTCTGTCATCTGCTGCTGATGCTGCTGTCCTCGCAAATATAGGGCTTTAACGCAGCCATTAAACTTTTCCTTACATCTAGGACGCAAATAGCGTGATTCGTCGTGCTTAACTTGCAAGAAACCAAACTGGAGGTAGGAGGTAGTGGAGCAAGAAATTCGACTAAACCCGTTTAAAAGCAGAAAGATGTCAGTGGCACTACCGTTTAGTTTAACGAAGCCAGTGAACCATGTACGGAGTTGTTTTCATTGTCCCTTTAATTGCCAGAACTGCCTTAAAAGCAACTCAGCCTATATCTTACTAGCAGTGGTTGTCTGGAGTGTGGGTTGAATAGACACTTCTTGAAGTGGCAGATGTTAAGATGTTTATGTGCGAGAAAAAATCGAGTAAATCACTCAGTCTTAAAACGTCATGGCGATTTTCCCTTACCTGCGCTTCACTGAACCAAACTTTCTTATTTCTTTCAAGTTCGAAGTTTGTCAGCATCCGAAGGGCACACTCTAAAGCGTATATTTACGGACAGCTTATGGTGAAAAGAGCATGAATTGGACTAGAAATAGTAAAAACACAAACTTTTTCACTTCCATGACAACCGTCTGCTTTGTCAAATCCGCTTTTTCACTTTTTTTCTGAGCGCAAGAATTGTTAGGAACAGCTACAAACATCGCTATCGGTATCATTATCTGCATTCAGTATTGCGTTTTCTGCCTCATCAATACAAAGCTTGACTTTCGAAAAATGAAAATATTTGGCGTGGCAAATTATTTTTATCGGAATATTATAACGCTCTCGCTCTAGCTATACAACCCCGATCCCGATACTTTTAGCCTACAGGCAAAGGCTATCTGCAGTGTCTTTGGGCACATGCTGCCAGTAGCCCTATTCCGTACACAGAAAATGTGAGGCTCCTCGTCTCATCGCTGGGCAACCCTCTCACGCGTCTTAATCCTCGCCTCGTAACGATCCACTGGCTTTCTTATTACGCGGGCACAGCAGGCCATGGGCTGATGAATCAGCTTCCCAGAGTACTTCACACTCGGGAGCCTATGATCCCTAGATGCACCAGCCAGACCCTCAGGGCGCCCTCGGAATCCGGGTCCAGGCTATAGAATCAGGGGCCCAGAATAGAAAGCGTTGCGCAGTCAGCTCTGTTAAAACTCGCTTATATGCCGAATGGACGGCGCCCGTGGACCACATGTGTACGCGCGTTTGGCGCGAGGCTTGTGCATGCAGGCGAAAGAAAGAGACCGCCGTCCAGAGCCATCGAACGATATTAGCGCCACCGCTGCTTGCACCGCTACGGCTCCCGAGCCCATCGGTCAGCGTCACGAGGGACGTCGCTCCGTCTTCGTCACGCCTAATCTCCCGATCGAAGCGTTTATAAATCTTGGGCCTCTCGGACCTCGCCGGTTAAACCGAGGCCCCCGACTTTAGTATTCGTACTCGTCCCGTGGAAAAAAAAAAAAACTGAACGGTCCTCGCTCGATTGTCGTCTACCGGGCGGCGATTTCTTCACGTTTATAGAGCGTCCACATTTGTGCAAAGTAATTCTCGCGAGAGGGTGCGTCAGTATGGAAAAACACGCGGAGGGCTGCTGGTTTGATATTTTCTTTGATTGCACAGATCCTTCTGCCCAACTGTTCAAGCGCTGGCTTAGTTAGCGAAGCAAGAGAGGGTGCTTCGCTTGGATCAGATTGTAGCTTCAAATGTGGTTTCTAAGCTCATTCAGAAAGTAAAGTAACAAGAGCTCGCGTCAATAAACTGTGCTCCACAAGCAGATATACTGATACGCAGTAGTGCGCCTCTCGTATGTAATACTTCTAAAGATAGTCGTCATACCTCAACCAATATTTGTTCCTGCTGCACACCAAGACATCAGTGCGACATTGAAGGCATTTTGCCTCAAGTCTCTGCACTGTGTTGGTTGCAAAGGGTTTCACCGTGAATATATTTTTTTTGGTAGCCGGACATGCAGATAGATAGATAGATAGATAGATAGATAGATAGATAGATAGATAGATAGATAGATAGATAGATAGATAGATAGATAGATAGATAGATAGATAGATAGATAGATAGATAGATAGATAGATAGATAGATAGATAGATAGATAGATAGATAGATAGATAGATAGATAGATAGATAGATAGATAGATAGATAGATAGATAGATAGATAGATAGATAGATAGATAGATAGATAGATAGATAGATAGATAGATAGATAGATAGATAGATAGATAGATAGATAGATAGATAGATAGATAGATAGATAGATAGATAGATAGATAGATAGATAGATAGATAGATAGATAGATAGATAGATAGATAGATAGATAGTAGATAGATAGATAGATAGATAGATAGATAGATAGATAGATAGATAGATAGATAGATAGATAGATAGATAGATAGATAGATAGATAGATAGATAGATAGATAGATAGATAGATAGATAGATAGATAGATAGATAGATAGATAGATAGATAGATAGATAGATAGATAGATAGATAGATAGATAGATAGATAGATAGATAGATAGATAGATAGATAGATAGATAGATAGATAGATAGATAGATAGATAGATAGATAGATAGATAGATAGATAGATAGATAGATAGATAGATAGATAGATAGATAGATAGATAGATAGATAGATAGATAGATAGATAGATAGATAGATAGATAGATAGATAGATAGATAGATAGATAGATAGATAGATAGATAGATAGATAGATAGATAGATAGATAGATAGATAGATAGATAGATAGATAGATAAAGAGCTGGAGGGAAAGGCAGGGATGATAACCAGAAAAGGTGCCCTGGATCTCCTCGATCCTCGCCCATTAACAGAGTTAAAGATCCTCGGCCCGTGGGCAACAGCAGTCGACCGCCCTCAAGGCGTACAAGGCACTCTTTGCCTACTTGAGAGCGACTGGATTGAGTGACAAATTGTGACAGCGTTGTGCGTGTGTGTGTGTTATGCCTTTTTTCCCCTTCTCTCTTCCAATTTTTAGTCCCCTAATCCCTCTTCCCCAGTGCACGGTAGCCGGACATGTAGGTCATGATTGATGTTATGGAAGCAGCGCACTCAGACGTTGAGTTCCTTACGAGTACCGTCAAGTCGAACGTGACGATCGTCCTCAATCAAACCGTCAGACACAATTTTTCATCTGCTGAGGATGGACTTGGCTGGCCCGACTGTTGCGGGTCTTGTACATATGTAATCCCATTATCAAATTAAATGCACCAAAACTACGGCTTTCACAAGCTGACTACGAATTTCTGCGGGAGAGGGACGCTGTTTAGAAGCAAAAACCTGTGAACACTGCGCAATTCCATTTAATCATGTTTAAGTGAGTGCGTCCAACCTACAGCCAATGTTTCGAAACTTTGACACAATAGATGCGCCCTTTAAGGGTCGCTTAAAAAGCTTCGACCGTTTCCTACGTCTCCAAATGAAAATTTTAACAACCAGTGGAATACGACACCGTTCAGGGCTCTTCTCTTACTTTTGAATCACCTTCGTATTTCGTTGTCAACCTTTCATTTTTAGCTGCGAAACTTTCCCAGGAAACGATTTGGTACGGTGGGCTGTTTAAGGATTGTTGTGTGCAGATCGCGTGATTCCTGCGAAGTAGCTTCCTCAAAGCGTGACTGCGACGACGGCGGAAACCCGCCAACCTCGGCACTAGACCACTACCCTTCCTCCTTCCCGAAATCTTATGGTCCTCGTTGTCATTAAATGACGTCATCACATAGCAAATTCATATTATCTCTTGTAACCGGTCACGTGACCTCCTGGTTATAAATGTTCAATTGAATCCCAAACACGTCTTGCTGTCACATTCACGTATTTTCCGCATCCACTTTCGCATACAACTGGCTCTGAAACTTGAGGCATATTACATGAGTGCTGGCTCCTCAGGCTTGCATTTAACGTGTATTTGGATGTTTAAGTGACTTTTCTTACTCTCAAGAATTATTTTTGTGTCGAGCAAAAAAAAAATAAGCAGTGGAACAGGAAATTTGGATCTCCTTGAAGACGTCAGTTCACAAAACGGATATGGGTTACAGAGCAACGTTAGCATCGAATATCTGGGCAGCGGTCTAGTGATCTACTTTAATACGTGACCGGGTCATCCCGTGACCAGGCCCTGTAAACAATTCGCGTGACAATGACGTCACTTTGCGCGTACGACGCGGTCGCTGCATAACAAGCCTTAAGAGCTCCAAGACGCTGTAAAATGAAACAAACATGGCTTACGTAACAATATCACCGATTCTCTAGCCAAAAGAAAATAAAATGGGACACACGCTACGTTGGCGCAGCGCATGAGCAGACCGGCCCAACCTGCAGAACCCGGTGACCGGCGCAACACGCACTTGAAGAGACGAGAAGAGGCCGGGACTGTAGGGGTAGAGAACATCGATCTGATGAGCGCTTCCTGTTTGCTTTGCCCCGATCGCCGTCGTATCCGCTGACATAGCTACGCTGTTCTTGTTCTTACTGCACTTCTGTTCCTGCGTGCTTCGTGTTGACGTCAGTTCTACGGCTTCAGGCCGCGCAAGACGGGCAAGGAAGCCAAGAAAAAGTTCACCGCGTCCACTTGCGCTCGGAATCAGATTGTCGTCCCCATTGCGTAACCGCGGGCGGTCAGCTAGACCAGCGCTTTCTGGCAAGAAAAGGCGTAGTCTTCCTGCCATGTTAGCCCATCGTGTTCAGCTTCACATATATGTTTATATCATTCTTCTCGCGAATGTAACGCTGTTCCGAGCTTTGCTTAACACAGGAAATCGCTGCCTCCGACTCTTCTTGGTGACAAACGACAACCATAGGCAGCCTTACGAGTCTTCGATAGACGCGTTGGAAGCAAACGGACGATACTGATGGCGCGGACGCTGCATTTGTGCCTAACCTCACACTACGTAATAGAGGTGAAACCAAATACGAAATGGCAGGCGGGCATTATGTAGCAACGGCCGGCTACGAGGCTAGATAAGTTTAATTTGGCAACGTTAGGTGGCTGCTATTGAATACCCAGTGCTTAATTAAAGAATGAACAGCACAGCCAGGTTGTGTTTTGGACTCATTCTATTCTTAATTGTTTTTGCTGAATAGGAGTAAATAAAGACAGATACGTGATTTAATTAACAAGGAAAACATGTGAGATGGGTTTATCTACATTTCATTGCTCCCATCCGTATATCACACGGTATTGAAACATTCGATTGATTGCGGCCACATCAGATAAATGATACATAGTCGGGCATGCGGTACAATCATAAGCTTCCAGTTCTGCGTAGAAAGAAGAGTACCCCGCACATCAGGAGACTACCGTCACAGCTCCCCATGGGTTAGCCGCAATAGATATCCTTATTTAGCCGCATGGGTTAACATGGGTTAGCCACATTTATACTAGTGCTATCTGACGCCCACATACGTGCACCACCACCACAGACTATGGGGTCGGGCTGTGTGCATCACAGCACATCTTCGGGGCTTCTTTATGCGGTGGAGGTGGGCGTATATAAGCCGGCGCTCAAACACGAGAAACTGTCTAGAGAGATAGATCGCCCAGGCTGGCCAGAAATGGAAACCGAAAACTACCTTGCAAGCGTGTACTTTTGCATTATCCGCCAACCGCTCGCTCGACGTTGCGTCAGTCGTCGACGGGCGATACGTTTGGTTGCCGGTGTAGTGTGCGCCTCCTCCCGTCTTGGGCAAATTTACTCAACGAACCGTTAGCGGGCGTCATCGCGGGGAGGACACAGTTGAGCACGATAATGAGCGCCAAGAACTCTCGAAACCGAGAACCCGTCGCTGCCCCCCCCCTCCCCCTCATTTATTCGATCCAGCATTGAGCGAGACGTGACTCATTTAGGTACTCAGGGTTGCAACAGGCCGCGAAGCACGGACGGCCATCGAGAAGCGCCGCAAACTCGGCCACGACGCCCTGGCTGTGCGTATGTGTCTGTGTGCGTGTGTTTGCGTGCGTCATTTTCATTCTCCAACTGCTCTTGAACTTCGCCGCTACGGCGGTTTGATCTCATCCTTTTTTTTTTTCGCTTTTCAATAAAAGTGCGTGGCAGTGAGGGAGGAAGTTCTCTTAGAGATTGACAGAGTTTAGAAAACTGTTTTTCTATGGTCCTAATGAATCAAAATCGATGCTCTTAGTTTCCATAACGGAGGGAAACTTAGTTCACTTGAAATCAATTCAATACTAGATTCATCTCCGTCGTTACGCTAGTTTTACGAAAGCAACCCTTGTTAGTGTCATTTCATTCTGTGTTTATCGCCCGTGAGGTTATTTTCTCTGCCACAGCCCATTATCCAGCGTTTGCGTGTGTCTTGTGCATGACCAGACGGTGTTTTCGATGTCTGCTGCACTCAACTTCAAAAGCAATCTTGTGTAACTACCGACTAGGGCATAGGTTTCAGGCTGCTAGAAACGGTTGACGCTGTGGGAAAAGGGAATTCCGTATGCGGATTTTCGAAGCACAGCCTTCAGACTGATTCTTTTCTTTTTCTTTACTTAAGATGAGCACCATGACTCAAGCCGCGAACGGGATGTCGTCCAAAATTGCCCTTGGTCCGAATAAAGCAAT
This sequence comes from Amblyomma americanum, assembly GCF_052857255.1. Taxonomy (NCBI): domain Eukaryota; kingdom Metazoa; phylum Arthropoda; class Arachnida; order Ixodida; family Ixodidae; genus Amblyomma; species Amblyomma americanum. The sequence continues at coordinate 140,627,305 of NC_135500.1, forward strand.
AATTCATTGCCTCCTGATTCTCTTCCCTTCTTGTCAGACATCTTTAACATACAGTGAGCCCTTTTGCCCCCACCATTACCGCAGTACCTGGGGCCTCCGCGCCTTCAGTGGGCATGCGTAAATAGCCCTGAGGTCGCCAGATGGCGCTACATACCCCACAGCCGCGAGCATGCCTACCGCATCGGCACCAATCAGCGTGTGCGCAATGGCTGTGGGCGGGCTCCCTGTACTCTGATAACGCTGAAGGTATGCTAAAGGTGTCTATTCACGCGTTCTGCAGAAAATCTGGCGTCGGAATTGTTGGCGTCGCGAGAGAAAATGCAGATGGCCCACCTGCCACCTAGGTATGTGACCTTGTGACGTCATCACAACCGGCTTATGAGCAAACTGCCCACCGTGGCAGGTGGCAGTTATATTCATGATTGGTCACGAGAGGTTGCTCGGAGAGAACAATTTGGGTCGCACAAGCCGCACCGCTGGTTGAGCTTAAAAGAGCCACCATGCCGAGGCAGCGGTGCCCTAGTGATTTGAGCATCTGCCTAGCAAGCGGAAGGTGCGGGGTTCGATCCCCAGTGCCGCCGGGTACCCACCTGTGATACAATGGGTATAAGATTTCCCCTGCCTGGTGCTCGGCTTGTTTAGGGTGAAATGCTTGGGAAATGAGTCTTTGACCCCACCTTGTGAAATGGAAACTACCTTGTGCCATGGCGCTCTTTGGCCAAGCTGCCCTTGTGCAATAAAAAATCATCATCATCAGCATCATGAATGTAGAGAATGACCAATTCTGCATATTTAGGCATGTAGGGAGAATCTAGGCATAGTGCAATGCAAGAGGACTCCAAGCCGCTGAGCGGAGCCATTAACGCTATCGCGTAATGCCTTCTAAGGGCAGAGCTTACATGACCCCTGAAACTTTTTTTTCTATTACGGAGCTCAGTGGTTGAGTTGTAATTAAGTTCAGTTATTCACAGCACCAAGTAGCTTAGCCCGCTGACAGCAGGGACGTGGCATCGATTCAAGCAATGAGCAAGGGCAAACAGGACAAGGATAGCTTAGAAATAAAACTAAATTTTCATTGGTAGAATTTAATTGCCAAAATAAAATATAATTGTAATAAAGTTATCTTCTTAGGCAATTTTAAGAATGTCACTGTTTCAACGTCAACCGGATGCCTGTATAAGCACCACATATTTAGCCTTATAGGTAAAGTTCAACGCAGTTTTCTAACCGTAAAAACACTTTTTTTGTAGTAGTAAATCAAGAGAGATTTCTAAAGAGACAACATGGCAATTGTGAAAGTAGTGTTTCGGACCGGAACTCGAGTTTCAAGCCGGAACTCGAAAAAAATTGGAGTGGACACTTAAACTCTGCCTTGAATGTTTGAGACGATTGCTAAATGGGTTAGTGTCCATATATGCGGAATTGATCATTCTCATATTTGCCTTCATGGATCCTTGGGATTCCTCATACCACTCGTGGAGCAGTGGCGCAGCGGCTAGGCGATGCACCACTGCCCTGCGATGGCAGGTGGTGGCATAGTACCGCTTGAGCATCCGCCTCGAATGCGGGAGGTGCGGGGTTCGATCCCCAGTGCCGCCGGGTACGCACCGCTGATACAATGGGTACAGGCTTTCCCTTGGCCTGGTTCTCTGCTTATTTAGGGTGAAATGCTTGGTAAATGGGTCATTGAACCCGCCTTGTCACCTGCCACGGTGGTCAGTTTGCTCGCAATCCAGTGGGCAGGTTGTAATCGCACCACAAGGTCACCTGACATAGACTGCCTGCCTAGGTTGCTTCTCCGGGGATTTTTCCCTCACAACGCCGTCGACTGTGCCGGAATTTCTTCAGAACTGATGCCGTAACGTTATGGCGTTAAAAGGACGGCCAATACAGAGTACCGGAACTGATGTATAAGCGGGAACACTCGTGCCACTCGTCCGAGCAGTTGTAGCGCGGCTAGCTACTTCCTGTAGCATCTGCAACGAGCGGATGCGGATTGCAAGCGGCACTCTGAGTGACGCGAACACCGATAGCACGAATTTACAGCGCTGCGGACGAGCGTCCGCGAACAGGTACCACTTTTTGCTGCCGAACATCTGCTTTCTCCTTTCTGTCAGCGACGAGAGATGGGGCTGCAATTGCAGCTTTTGCGAAAACCGTTTTTTACTGGTGCCTTCTGACACGATGCGTACTTTCTATTCCTTCGGACTAAACCGGGCAAGGATACTAGCGATAACTCCACGCAAAAGAAAACAGATCGCCATGTGCCGCAGAACGGCCGCTGTTTGCTGTACTTCTGAAAACACGGAGGAAGAAAAGAACTCAGGAGAGCCGTTTACGTCACAATTTTTGAAGCCGCTTCCCTCTGCCCCCCCCCCCCCCCTACTTGACCGCCGTCTCGGCGCACTTGTGCATGCGTAGCAGACAATGAAGCAGACGACGCCGCTGCGTCCATCGTTAGCATCGGCTGCGCCGTCGGCCAAAGACTCCCAGTAGACCTTGCGAAAGCGCGTGACTTCCGGCACACTTTTTGGCGTGCAGTTCGGATAGAGAGAGCCTCTCCTGAGCTTTGCTTGCTCCATGTTATGAAAAGCATGCGGTGTGTGCAATAAGGTGCGGCGTGCACATTCTTCCGCCAGACGGCCACGCAGCTTTTCGGTATGGCAACCGGGCCTCAAATTTCGAGCAACTTCACAACAGGGCTTAACTTGGACTGCGAAGACGGATTTTTGCCTCCAGGCTTTCACTAAACGCCGTCCATAACCCACTCACTCCTAAAAGGCCCTGCTTAAGGAAGGCTCTAGGTTTCCCATACTAACATCATATCCGTTAAGTTGCCTAACTTCGCGACACGCTGTCAGGTGCCCGCATCGTCTGCTACGGAGCTTTTTAAGCGCTTGTAGCAACCGCGCTATTTATCTAACAAGCTTCAAACTACCACTCGAATAGTTTTAGGATATACCCAGCGCATTAAGATGCATTCTTGCGAAAGTAAACTGTCTTTGCAGTTGGCTTTTAAGAACTACACACAGCAAACATACGTGATCTAATCGGTGTGAATCGGTCACTGCCATGTCCTGAGCGAAGTAAAATATTCTTATAGGGGCCAGATCACAAGCTAACCTACCAGCAATCGATACGCGGTTAATAGTGTTGCAGTTACGTGAGTGTCCTTTATTACGAAGCCCGCTAAACAGGCTTGGTAGCCTTGAACTAGCTCCATTGTTGTTCAATGTGTAGAACTCTGCGAATTTTTTAAAAAAAACTCTCCCTGAACAGAGCTGTTCTGCTGTCAGAGCACGTGAAAGAATACTAGGTGATTTAAATTAATTCAGAGGTCTCCACTAAGGCGTCCCGCGTAGCCCATGTTTCACTTCTGGAGGTTAAACCCCACAATTTACAAATTACAATTTCTCCCCATTGCGGGTCCACCGATCTATTGTTCTCTTGGTGCCCGATTCGTCCAAAAAAGCTTTCTTATAATTATATCGAAAATAAAAAGAATGCAGCGGACAAGGAAAGTAATACGAGTGATCATTATCAATTTAATGCCTGTAGAAAATGCCGAAAGATTTGATGTACGCCACATTGCACCAACTGAACTATAGCTGGAAGGAGTAACAATGGAAAAGCAAACCGATACTCGTGTTGCATTGCCCAAACAAGCCACTTCAAGACAGACACAACACTAACACTTTTCATTTTGGGGTTTCATGCAAGGACTCGAACAGACTTCACTGAAAAAAACTTTTTTTTAGTTTATAAGTTACTATAAGTTAAAATAGAAAGCGGCGCTTGTAAGTATTGAAAAATCGCACGTTGAGAACACACCTATACCTGAACGGCTCAACTTGAGCGCAACCAGTATTTTGCAACAGTCTAGAGCTGTTTACCAGCGTGCATGGCACACGTATTAAGGAAAAGCGATAAGTGCAATGTGAGCACATTTTTTCGTTCGTTTTCTAGCATACGTGACTAAGCCGAGAATCGCTCCCATCGCGCCTCTGCTTCCAAGCAAAAGTGGTATGCACTGGTGAAGACAGTGCCGACTGCCATACCACAACTCAGGATTAGCGTATGGGATCTCCTCAACCACAGTGCAGGCACAAATCCTTAATCTGTCCGGACTTCCCCGGTCTTGAGCAAAGCATTGACGTGGGCTGCCTTTCGAAATGGTAGGAAGGCTTCCCGGATACGGGATAAGATTCTCAGCCATTTAAACGTACCTCAAGAAGCAGCAAGACCACGAACACCCAGAATGTCGTGCTATATAAGCAGGAATTGAAGTTCATATCGATTCTGTAAACCACACAAGCACATGGATTGACGCACGGTTGAAAAAACGAACAACTTTTCTAGCGCTTCGAGCAGGGTCTGGTTTTCGTCAGAGTCGAAGTCTCTGACGAAGACCAGACCCTGCTCGAAATGTTAGTAATAAAGTCGTTCTGTTTTTCACCTTGTGCAATCCATCTGCTTTTCGCGAGCGCACACCATATATATATATATATATATATATATATATATATATATATATATATATATATATATATATATATATATATATATATATATATATATATATATATATATATATATATATATATATATATATATATATATATATATATATATATATATATATATATATATATAATGTCAAATGAAATGAGGGGCTCGTTCGACAAATACATTAAGTCACCGAAACCAAGGTGCAATGGGAATGTTTCTGACTTTTTAAAAATTTGTAATGACAATCGATTGGTTTAAAAAAAATTACTTATAAAGCAGCAGAAAAAACAGTCATGCCGCCGGTGGCATCCGAACCCACGACCTCCGAGTATCGCGTCCGGTGCTCTACCAACTGAGCTACGGCGACGGCTGTTCAATCTGCTGTTTTCTTGGGTATTTGTTGTTTTTTTGCGTGTAAGCGATCCTTGAGAGTGTTCACCAGCGCCACACTCGTCCATAGCGACATGCGGTTGTTTTTTCTTCTGCTTTTCTCATCAATTGTATTTAGTCAATAAAATATACACTAATAATCATCATTGATAAACACCAGAAATTAAAAAATCTCCGACGCTCCTCCGCTCCTTGGTTCCTGTGTCTCTTGGCTCTCTGTCTCTCTCTCTCTCTCTCTCTCTCTATATATATATATATATATATATATATATATATATATATATATATAGCCTGCCTTTCTCAGGACAGGCTCTGTCCGAAACGTCGACTCAAAATAAATCTATGGCTAAATGAAGCGTTTTCAACTTTGCATTGTGCCTCTTGCAACCAAATACGTTTATCTTTCTATACTGTGTATAGCTGGAGGACCAGCCTTTTTCGAGTTTCACTCGAAAAAGGCTGGTCGAAACGTCGTGAATTAAATCCTGTTATGTTTCTTCCATTTTGGTGATTTATATATATATATATATATATATATATATATATATATATATATATATATATATATATATATATATATATATATATATATATATATATATATATATATATATATATATGTGTGACCAAATAAATGTGACCAAATAAACAGTAAACTACTTAAAAACACTCTATCATTATCAAGCCAGATACTACACCTAATATTTACCCAATCTTTAGACACCGGAAACATTCCTGACGATTGGAAGATAGCCCAAATTGTTCCCATTTTCAAAACAGGTGATCGCGCATGCCCAGCTAACTATCGTTCAATATCCCTTACTAGCATATCTTCTAAACTTCTAGAGCACATTATATCATCAAGCTTAATGTCTCACCTTGATTCAATAAATTTCTTTTATCCTCATCAACATGGCTTCAGGAAATCATTTTCATGCGAAACCCAGCTGGCAGAGTTCACCCAAGACATCCTTAAGGCCATAGACGATAACCTCCAAATAGATGCAATCTTCTTAGACTTCTCGAAGGCATTTGATCGCGTACCTCACAACCATCTGCTTGCGAAACTTTCGTTCCTGGGAATTCCTGCTAATCTGATATGCTGGCTCGAACATTTTCTAAAAGGGCGCTCGCAGTTCACATCCGCCAATAACATCCCGTCACCCTTAACAGATGTAACATCTGGTGTCCCTCAAGGGCCGGGTTATCACCATTACTCTTCTTAATATACATCAACGATCTGCCCTCTAATATTCAATGCAAATTGCGACTCTTTGCGGACGATTGTGTCATCTATAATGCAATAAGTAACCCAACCGATAACCTCACTTTGCAACTGGACCTTGACGTTATTGCATCATGGTGTGAAAAGTGGCAGATGCCTTTAAATCTTACTAAGTGCAAATCGTTGTCCTTCACTCACAAACACACCTTGACGAATCACACTTACAGCATTTCATCAGTCCCTATAACCGTTGCAAAATCTTACAAATATCTAGGTGTACATCTCACATCAACACTTTCTTGGGTCACCCACATTAGAACCATTTGCTCCGACACTTCACGCACACTTGGCTACCTGAGAAGGAATCTGAAATCTGCATCCCCTAACATAAAACAACTCGCGTATGAAACATTTGTGCGGCAAAAATTAGAGTATGCATCATCCATCTGGCACCCATGGCAATCGTATCTCACCATCGAATTGGAATCAATTCAAAATCGTGCAGCTCGGTTCATCACTTCATGTTACTCAAGAGAAGCCAGTGTCACCGCCCTCAAGCAGTCCCTCCGTCTCTCAACACTGGAATCACGCCGCGTCGTTTCCCGCCTATGCTTACTTCATACATTTTATCATAACACAAGATCACGGCACGCTCTATTAACCGCCCCACTACGAACGTCCTCCCGGCTTAGTCACGGTAACCCGATAGCACGCATCAGTGGCCACACGTCAGCTTACAACAACTCATTTTTCCCCAACGCAATAGCACAATGGAATTCACTGCCTAACGACATCGCTGCATGCACTGATCACAAAACATTCCGCGAGAAAATAAAAATTCACCTCACATAAATCTTGATCACTTCTGCGCTCTTTTGTAGCGAGTATTGCTTGACATATCTTTGTTAAATGATGTATCACTTGCTGGAAAACCCTGATATGACTACAACCCCTTTTATGTTTGTTTGTATGTTTGTTCTTTTTATTGTTATGCATGTTCCCATCATCGCCGTCGGAAACCAATATGCCCCCCCTTATGTAATGCCTTCGGGCCTTTAAGGGATCAATAAATGAAATGAAATGAAATATATATGCGCCTAGGTTGCCCCATTCTTATATTGTGTGCTTTACGCATGTCCCTGAACCATTTAGCCCCGTCTTTTCTGCGTCAAGGAAAAACGTTAGCGAAATGGTGAGCAAAAACATTTTAAATTCTTTCTGGACTCATTACATTTTTATATATCTTTTCTGCAATTCCGCATCTTATTCTTGTCCTTATCCTTACCTTTCCTTTTTCTTCCTTGCTTTCGCAACTGTTTTATTAAGCAATGTTTAGAAGCTGACCTTCTCGCTGGCTACCGCTGGAAGTAGCCTGGCGTCGTATTGATTTAAACCTTCACCATCGAACTGCTGCTGAGAGTATTGCACTTCGCACCTTGCGTGCACTTGACGAGCAAATAAAAACATTTAACTTGCCTGTGGTTGATGCAACTTCTACGAATTCGTAAAATGACGGGGGCAATAAATGCTTCAAACAGGATCCATTCGTGATGAATGCAGAGAAGCGAACCGATGTTGCATGCAGTAAGTGTAGCACATCAATAGTTCTGCAAAATATTTCCTCGAGGCAGAAAGGGCGAGGGGGGGGGGGGGGGGGCAGGCAGACTGAGTGACCAGCAGTCCAGTTTTCTCGTTTTCTCCGCGTTCAAAAACCAACAACAACACAGCTATGCCCCAGTTGATCCAAGCGCTAGCCCCGACCTTTTAACACATGACGTGCTCATTTCGGTGCGGAATGTTGGCCTTACAAGCTACTGACCAGCGCTCTGGTACATACGGAAGAGGCAAGCAATCTGAAGGCCGATAAAGGGAAAACGCAGCCACAATACAGACCTCTACCCAAGCAGCGCCGCCTTGCCTTGTTGAACGCGGCCACAGCTGGGGGAAAATCTATACGCCTGGCGCCAGAAGCACCTTCCGGTCCTCCTTGTCTGCCGTCCTAACCCCGGTGTTTGCTCAAATCGATTCTTAAAAAAAAAAAAGACTTGTTAGCGTGCTTTATAGAAGCCATTCTATGTTGGTGCGTTTTACTCCTGCAAGGTACGTGTATTCTGCTCTGTGTTCCTGTTTTTTAAACACCCTAATCGATGCACTGAAAAAAGCAGCCCCTAGTTTTGCTGAAATCTGCATGCTGGTGAAACAATTACATGTTAGGGTCTTTCTTCTCCCTCTGTCTAAACGCACGCAAGCTCAAGCACGCGTCGTTAAAGACGTCCTCATTCGTGGAACGAAGAAACACTTGCGTCTAAGGAGCGGCGCTTACTTTACTGTTGTGCGTAAAATTTGTGCCCTCGTCTCATAGTCACCCGCACCCAAGTGTTGTAACATCTCATTTTTTTTTCTATTCAGTGACTATACCAGTAAGAAAATTTATTGTAAATGCATTAGCATTTGTCGACCTCTCAATAACAAGACTAGTAGAGACAATTTTTTTCCTTGTCTTATGGTAGATCCCTCCTAAAATTGAGCCTACTTGCATGCATGCCTAATTATTTTTCACTCTCTTTCTCCGCAGTATTCAAAGGTCTAATTTTTCGAGCCGCTCTGTTGTCTTGTTCATTTCAAATCGCTGTGAGCTTCTGGACAAAATGATTGCATGGTTATCAGCAAATTAAAAGCGCGGCAACACTTCCACTTCTCGTTGGACACCCCAACCACGCCGTGAGGAAAAAAAAGAAGGAAGGAAGGTCGGCGTGAAAGAGGAAAGAGAGATGATGTGGCGTAGTGGAGGTCTCCGGAAAAATTTCGACCACCTGGGGATCTTTAACGTGCACTGAAATCGGACATGTACACAGGCGCATTTGCGTTTTGCCTTCACCAAAACGCGGCCGCCGCCGTCGGGCTCCTACCCCGGTACTCCGGCTCAGTAGCGGAGCGCGATAACCACTCATCCACCGTGGCGGGTTCTTCTGGAGAAAACCTCTTCTCTTCAACATCCGGTAAGAAAGAGGGGAGGGGGAAAAGCAGGGAGGTGACCGAGAGGGGTGTTCTGGTTGGCTACATTGCACTGGGGGACAGGGAAGGAGGATGTGAAGAAGAAAGAGGCGCATGGGGCAAAACGCAACGACCTCAAGTAAGCCTAGTGCGAAAATGCATGTCAGGGATTCAAACACGCTGTCACGGCTCCGGAGAAATGCAAAGCACCTTCCCGAACCAAGCCCAAAAGGGGATGAAGGCTTACGCCCAGCGTTAGCCGGTTTATGCTCAGCGTTGCGATTGAGACAGAGCCGAGTTGTAACTCAAGAGTAACAACAAATGTACTCTGAAAAACGTATGCAAGGAAGATCAAGCGCAAGCCATTACATTCAATAAAAGAATGAAAATGCCTACGTCTACAAACAAGGTGCGCTATACGGGTATTTACATTCGAGCGAAGTACATACACATCTAAACTAAATTAACATTTACAAAAGATATATCAGTATCAAAGTGGAAAGGAGTTCAAATTGAAGAGAGGTTGAAAATGAGCCTGCAGTGATCGTGAGTGCAGCGACAATCCATACACCACGACACAAAGCGCTTCTCGAAGGCGATGGCCCTTCCGGAATAGCAAACGGGTTATCGGCGGAGATGCTGTGTCGTCGGCGGCTTGGTGTCTCGGGAGTGCTCGGCGGTGGTTTTGCCCTCCGCGGAGCGGACTGAAGCGGGTAACGGTCGGGCTTCCTTTCTGTAGGCTTTGCGGTGGACGACAGAGACCCTCGTAGACACTGTCTTTTGTTCCACCTCATTCCTCAAACATCGTGCACGTACACGCACTACTTCGCCTCTGCTTGGCCTTCATGTCGCAGTGGGGGGAGGAGGAGGAGACAGACACTTTGGTTTTGGCCCTGGTTGGGGTCACCACGCCACTGAAAAGTACATCACAGACATAAAAAGAGACACAGACGCCCTTACCTCTGCATTGCTAGGAGTCACCTTGAAGGCCAGAAAAGATAAATTCAAGCAATACAAGCCTCACGTATACCCTCTTCTGTGTACAGTGGAGGATAGAACTACGTCACAAAGCTTAAGGTACACAAAATCATGAAAAACACGGGAAGCCTAAATATGCACAATTTAACAAACTCAATATAAATGCATAAATGCTTCCACTTCTGACACACCCGCCCATATCTAAGAATTCAGGGCTCAAAAACTATGCATTCTATGTTGGTGGTCGTTTTCTCTCTTTGTTCAGACCTCATTATACCCTGAATATTTCTGACACTCAAGATTTTTCAGCTTGTGCGTTATTGCAAGTAAACTCTACAGCAGGGTACAGAGAGAAAAGATAACGTTTGAATGCAAAGAAAAAAAGAATATGGTTAAGAGCAACAATAACCTTACACAACCCCACTCGCTATACATTGCACCATTTAGTTTTCCGTTTTTGTTGTCTTACTTTTGTTTTAACTTCTTCTACGGTTATGTTGTAAAAATCGCCCACTCCCCTGCTTGCTACTCTTTCTCAGACCATCATCTTTGCTTTCTTTATCTCTGTTGAAAAGAGGCCTGCGCCTGCGCTTGACGCCAGCCGCTTCACATTGCAAGCGAAGGCAAGATACAACTAATCACAAGCAGAAAATGCGACACCAATGTGACCAGTCGAGGATCGCTGGTCACGATCTCGTTCAGAGCCCGAACCAGGACAGAATGGTTACAAAATGAACTCATGAGTTATCACTTGGAAAAAATTCACCAGTTTTGTGTTTTTGCCTTGCTTTCGGCTGTGCTAATCAAAGGCGACGTAATTCTTAGTCGGATTTTTTGCTTGCTTATCACCGCATCCAAGCAGCAGCGTTAAGACGGCATCAATGAGTCTTGTGAGCGCCGCTTTTCTAATCATTTTTTTTAAAATATTCTCGTCAAAAGTATCACAGGGAACATTCGTGCATCCTGTGTAGCATTACTTCACGACTTCAAATTCACTTGTTTTCTCTTTTTTATTAAGCGCGCTTTTAAAATAGTTGATAGTAGCAACATGTGTAGCGAGCACAAGCTGTGGCGTCAAAAAATAAATTAGTGCGTGTCTTCATTGTTTCGTCTTTTATTGTATACCAGAAAAAGAGGCGCGCAGTCTGTTACCGCTTCTTGGGAGGGCAAATGTATTACACGTAAGCTTTCACCGTCGACTAGAGGATATGTAAAGGGAAACCGGATACTTTCGACATGTGCGACGAATTCAGCACCCCTCACTGCTTATAAATCGTTTAACTTGTTGAGCCACAAAATAGACACCATAATTCTTTGGTACTGTCGTGTCTTGTGAAATCTCCTTGTCGTAGGAAGCAACGACTATACCACGCTAGAAGGCCCTATTTGTCAGACGGGCTTGAGTAAAGAAAGGAAGCCAGTCTCCTAACCAATGTTCTCACAAGACAACTTGTCTTGATTGGAACACAAGTCTTATTCTCTAAACTTTCGTAAGTGCACTAGGGCTTCCTTAACATCCTTCTTTCATCCTTCTTTCATGTATACGCTTAGAAGAAACACATTTCTCCCTCCTACCTACTATCGTTGATAGCAGACAGTAGTTTGAAGCAGCTTGTATCTGAAAACAGACTACAGCCACGTTTCGCCATTTTGCCAGTCCTACTGGCAGCACGGGTTCCCGCTTGTGTAAAGTTCGTAAGTTTGGCAACCTTTTGAAGAACGCGCTCATATTCAGGTAGTTTTGCTACGGAAATGTACTGGACTGGTGCACACTGTCACCAAATCCTATAGAAGGCACCCCCGCATGCAGTACATCGCCTCGTGGCCTCTCGGAGTAGGGTGCCAGTTGGACAGGCCGCGTTCATGCATAGCGGTTTTGATATTGTCTCTGAACGTCATGTCTCCCAAAATCAGCATTATAAATACCGGTGGGTACCCTTAAAGTATGTTGACGTCGGCACCGATTCCCAGTGCATAGGAGTAAATGCAGAACGCAATAGGAGGTACACGCTGACTACAATCAGCAATTCTGGAGAAACAACTTAGGGCGTCAGAGAAGACCTGAAAAATGAATTGTAGACACGATCGCCTGTTCTAACGCTTGTAATCTCCACACAGGGCCAGTCTTACAGCTTCGACACCGTCTTAATTAAGTGGCACCGCTTTCAAGCGCGCCTCCATACAGTCGGAGCCGCGTCACCTCTTCGGTATAGACAAAGTTGGAACGAACAGGCTTTGAAGAATGCCGTAGGCAGTAAAGCTCTAAACAAGCACCTTGACCAAGTAAGAGCCGTCTACGAACGATCCAGTACAATACGTCTGCATGAACGGGACGATGGCGCACCCTTGCGGTTTCCACACAAAGCAGTTCAGCGGGTGCAGCCGGATGCCCAACGTGATTTCGAAGTGCGTCCTCCCATTCACTGTAGGTAGCAATCTTGGTTGCCGCCGCCTCTCATACCAGACAAGGAGCGAAAGAGGCAACGGCTCAGGGAACTCGGGCGCGCTTCCTACGGTTGCATGCAGACAGCGATGGGACGGTGTTCTATATATAGCTCGGCTGGGCTGCCACATCGCCCATTGTCTACGGCGACTGCTAGCTTTCGCATCCTGCTGCCACCGGCCTTTGGCTGTCTGCGACAGCGACAAGCTCGTGCTACCTATACGTCGCTCCTGCGCCGAAGCGAAGACAGGTGCGAAATATTCCCTGACGTCAAAGAGGCGTGCCGCCCCGAGAGGGTAGGAAGTCGGGTGAGGAGGAAGAGAGAGTGGATGCTTGCTGTTCTTTTCGTTTTCTTCTGCCTCTTTTGTTCACTAACTTGAAAGTGCGAGGTCCCGTGCTCTCTCTCTCTACTCACACTCTCTCGCCATGTGGCTGTTTACCGGTGGAGGCACTATTTGTTTCGAACTCCCAGCTTCCTGCCTGCCACCTCCTCCCATGTACCTGTGCTCGGGCTGTCACACTGACGTCACTGCACAAACTCCCCCCTCACCCCTTGTCGAGTGGAAGAGGGAAAGAGATTTCGAGGTCACGCGACGAGGACTGCGTCTGAGTTGGCTTAGAACTTCGAGTTTCAAGTAGACAATTTTGTTTTGTTTTTTTAATTTTTGCCTCCTTTGCCTACGTGACTGAACGAGCGACACAGATGTAGCACCGCTACTATTCCCAGCCGCTTTCTTGTTGAAACTCGGCTAAGATTTTGCCTTCGAGCATTCGCAGGGGAGGAGCAATTGTGCGCGCATGTGACGAGCTTAGTTGCTGCTAACCTTGTCCCTCGAACAAAGCCAGCGACTCTCTGAACTCCGCGGGTAGCTGGCCTCGCGTTTCGGCTGCCTGAAAACAAGCGAGTGTGAACGAGGACTCGGTTGTTATCGTTCTTCGCCGGTGTTTATGAACTTCGCTGATCGCGAGGGCACTACCCTCCGTCGGCGCGTTGCGAACACAAAACAGGCAATGACTCGCTCGTGCGCAAGAGGCCTCGAAGCATGTCTTGCGCCGCTAGGCTCCTCAATGTTGGCAGCACCACAACGATGGAGGAGGAGCACGTCGATCTGAGCGCGTGAAGTTCACTTCTCTGAAAGCCGAGCGCAGGATCGTCATACCCGCATTTCACTCCAAACGCCAGAACTATTTTGAGTGCAAGTGACGCGAGCGACGTATGATCAAGACAAAGCATTTGAAAGGGCTCACTTGCGAAGTGTGCTTGGCTTCCTCTGACAGGCTTGGGACTTCAGAAGTGAGTGATTTTATCGAACTTATTGCTGTGTTTTCGTTTATTGATGCAATAGCACATTGCCCCGCTAACGGGCGAAGTCCCATTTTTAAGCCGATTGCACTACTAATAAACTTATATAATGCACTATCCTGCGACTGTAGCATTGGGCTGATGGTCTGTTTTTCTGAAACCAACCGTTAAGCAGTAGCATGAAAAACATGCTCACTGTATGCGAGAATGTTCGCCATACAATTCCTGCTCACTTGTGCAAGATGTGCTGCCCGTGCCGCTTACTTGTTCGGGAGGATTCTTGAGTTTTTTTTTCTTTTAATTAAATAAATTCTAACCGCTCCCGTAAGACAACAGACCGCGGTGCCAGCAGGAATAGAAGAACCTCATAAAGTAATGGGCTTTTTTTCGCACAACGAGCTGTCCCAAACTACTTTACTAACACCTGTATGTGTTTAGCAATTCTTCCGCAACTTTCGCAGTCGCAACAGTGCTTGCCTTTTGTCTGAAGTTCATGCATTCTGAGGTGCCGAAAACAAAGAAGGTTCTTTAGAAAAGTCATTCGAGGATTTTTTTGCGCGCTCTTCTTCCGTACATACCAATTATGTTAAAGGCTACTTAGGAGAATATTGGAAACACAAGCAAAATCCTTGTCTACGGCAAATTTCAGGCGTGAAATGAAGTTTTGCATTCGAAGCTCGTTTAACGCCGATGGACTTGGCGACTAAGCGCTAGAAATCGACGTCCACGTTTCGAATCGAAGCCTATTCAGAGGAATAGCTCGAAGTTCTCATTCATCAACTCCACGCGGCGAAATGAAATTATTTTTAAAAGAATCTTTAAAAAAAGGCAGGCGTAGGCGGGAAAGTGCCAAGACATTCAGTTAACAATCCCAGGGGCGGCCATTTGTACAGCGCTGTCCTTTCACGTGGCGACAAATGAACTCGTCGTTCACTCCACTGAAGCCTCGAATCAGGGAAGATGTGCGACGTTTTCCGGGGTCCCATCTGCGGAGGCAGGCCGTCTCCAGTTAATGAGCGGCCCGACGACTTGCGACCAGGCGCACCCCTGAGCCACCTCATTCAGTGCGACGCGGCGAGGCGTTCAGGTGTTTCTTCCTAGAAAGACGTGCTTGGGATGAAGACCAGGCTTTCGAGCGGCGCGCACGCCTCTTCATTAGGAGAACCAATTTCTCTGGCGCGCCTCATTCCTGCTTCTCTACTCCTTCTTCATTCACATCTCCTTTCCGTCTTCGCCTTTACAGCACTGTGCCAAATGCCTGTCTCCATCGACAGCGCTCTTTCCAGCATTGCCATCCAGCGGTGGTTAGCGCCTTACCCGTCAGGAAATAAGCTCGACGCCTTGTCAACCCCTGCGACGACTGTTGGGATTACTCTGGCTAATGCGTGCAGGGTAGAGGGAGGATAAGTAGTCAGCGTCGGGGACCGGAATTTGGGGTTTTGAAAGGTTGCGACGACTGCAGATGCTTCCGCTTGATATCGTCGTTAACGATGTTAGCAAGATATTGTGCATGGGGTTAAATCCTAGGATTATATAGAAGTTCATAAATGTCTGCGTAGAAAATAATCTAGCGCTGATTGAAACATTTGGTTCGGTAACTATCATCATACACATCTTTTTCTGGGCATGGGCCTAGATATGGGGATAATATGGGGATGAGTGGGCGAGGGTTGTGTATTGCAACTGACGTAACCTTTCAAGTAATGAAAGTAATGACATTAACGGGGTCGAGGCAGACGTACTGGTCCATTTGGAACATTCCGAATGCAACTCCGGTAAAAGAGTAGGAAAATCGCCGCGCAGACAATTCTTGAAATTCACGCCCTCTTCCCTTTCTTTCTTGCGATGCTTTCGAAACGAAAACTTCACTTGCAGTTTGTCGGCACAGCAAACGGGCCGGTGCGGAACAATGGTCGTAAGCATCTCGTCATGTTCATTTAAACTTCGCCTACAGCGGCTGCAGCCAAGTCTTCTACCCGCAAGGGTAGGATTTCTGTGACCCCGGAGCGGTGAATGTATTTGGTTAGCTCTGTCAGCATGCTAGCACCATTTAATCAATGCTAGGTTACATCATGGACAGAAACGCTTCAAACTTCCCTGACGTCATTCTAATCATAGCCTTCACTGCAAGTCACGCGAGCTGTTCTCTACTGCATTCCCTGGTTTTTCCGCGCAGGAATGTACACGCATTTGGTGAAATGTTGGTGTAAGATTTGCAATGCTTCTCGTTCGTATTAAAGTAGCATCAGATTTCGAGGCCTTAATAAAACGCATGTGCGGCTGCGTGCTAACGCGCCTCCCCTTGCATGTTAACGAATCTTTACTCGGGCGTTCATGACAGCGACAGCCCTTGTGCAGGCAGCTACCTGTTTTGCACTGTCTCTATCACCTCATTGTTCATGTCTCTTCCTCCGCTTCAGCTTGCGAGCCAAGTAAATTTGTCTTCAAGCTCAGCAAACGTACACAAACGCTTTTAGTATACACGGCTGCCACCAAGTGCCGCATGGCGCTGCAAGCTAAAGTCACTGCGGGAATTTAGAATGCTCGGTTCAGCTCATAGATTTTCGGTTGGACGGCAAAACTAGCGGGTGAGAGCGCAGGGGACATTTCATAGATCAGATTTTTCATCGATGTGGAAGAGTAAGTTTTCTAACTGAACATGTGCGCGCGTAATCTAATCGTATTCTTCAGTCTTCTCAAAATCACAAGTTAATAAAACTTGGAGGATGCTTAACCTATTCTTACGAGTACAATGCGATAACATTAGAGATCTCTCCCACGCAAGTAATCCTTCTCTTGCATAAATTAATAGATAGTGAGGAGTCCTCTTAACACTACTGGAGAAGTGGTGCAGCGGTTATCGATGCGCCACAGCCCCGGCAGGTGGCTGTTTCAAACAAAGCCACCTGTGAGGCTTGTGAGACTCACGTTGCTCTTCCCAGCTTCCGTAAGGCTCATTTTTGTCCAAATAGTTCTTCGGAAGGCTGTTTGTCTCTCGACCAATCAGCTGATGAGCAGTGCAACGACGGGAAGGTGCCAACTGCATTGAATTCATTTGAATTAATTTCATTCCCACAAGCTATGTTGGTCAGGTTTTCACCGGCGTTTTCGTGACGCGGACGGACAGACGGACGCCGGCTTTTCTCATCCCATTAAAATATCCCCATTTAGTTACGCGGTGTTTCCTGCTGGCGCCAACAGATGGCACTACATGTTGTAATCTAGGAAAGATGGGCATTAACCTAGCGGTCTGTTAACCCTCTATTTAACTGTTTCAGATTTGGTCGTTTTCTTTATTTTCCCCTATGGCTGACACGTTTCTTTTCTGAAAAGATTACCGCTGAAGCACCCAGAGTGTGGCGGGGCTCACGTGCCATGGAAACATAAAAGGAAGAAAGAGGTGCCGTAGTGGAGGTCTCCGGAATAATTTCGACCACCTGGGGATCTTTAACGTGCACTGACATCGCACACCACACGGACGCACTGCTCATGTGCCATGGAGCAATATCCGACTTTTTCTTGCGCACTTTTATTCCATCAATACGCGCCCAGTCCACACTTCGCAAGGCGTGGATTGTCAGAGTTTTTAACACTGATATCCAAACTATGCTCAAATTACTTCGCCCAAACAATCCACAACTTACGCGGCAGCCCGTCGCGCCCATGTCAGGATCCACGTCGTCGCGATGCAAGCTGCGCCGTTCGCTCACTCATATCCCAAATCAATGGCAATATCGGCCGGCCTCAGTGAAATTCATTTTTCGAAGCCTTTGTTTGCCTGCGTCGAAGCAGGAAAGTCGGTTCTCTGTTTTATGTTCCGCGTTGTGTACCCGCGATTTTCTCATTAGGGGCGTCTCTGACGCGTGAAATTGCCCTCTCGCCGGCACCTGTTCGTGAGCTGCGGTCGTGTCGCCTATTTTGGCGGCTCCTTTTCTTGTCTTTTTTTCTCCACAACGGCCTGAATAGTTTCGCCCGACGGCGGTCTGTGCCTCGGCGCCTGCCTATTTTTCTTAAGTGACGCCACGTGCACATAAACAATGAGGTCGTGTTTTGTTTCAGGGGAGGAAAAAGTTCGTGTCATGTCTTAGCTCACTAAGTAGAGTTTATAACAGCCAATTCACAACTGCTTTCGCTCGCGCTCTTTGCTGGTCTTTTTTTTTCCCCTTCTTCAAATATCTCCCTTCTCTCGCACTAATGCCGTTAATGAAATTTCGCTTTATGCTGCAAAGACAAAGCGCATAAGCAACAAAACACGTGCCAACTTCTGAATAGCGCGACGAAGACGTTAACACCCGCCCTGTTTACGGAGTATATTGAAACAAGCTGTCGCGGCCAATGGCTCACCAAATACTGTTTGACTGGAAAGGCCTCATTAATTAGGGCTTGTTAATTTGCACTTGTATGAAGGTCCTCCTATTTCTGGGCTGGCTTGAAGGAACGGGCTTGAGGGAACCATCGTACTGATCATTCTCATAAAGTCGGTTTTGATTCTTGTAATGCCAAATATTTTTCTCATTCATTCATGCCGCGTATCTCACTCTATTGGAACCACCTTCCGGCAGATATTGCCGGCCTTAACAATTACGAGATATTCCAGGCATAGCTAGCATTCTGTACTCTGGTGTTATTTAAATTTGTCTCTCTGCTGCATTTTTTTCTAATTTTATTCTTGTTTTTCGCCTCTCCCTCTGTAATTCCTCTGGCCGCGAGGCGTACAAAAATAAATAAGTAAATAAATAAATAGATAAATTAATTAATTATTTATTTAATTAATTAGGCCTTGTTAATTTGCACTTGTATGGAGGTCTTATTTTTGAGCTGGCTTGAAGGGACTTCATTGCAATCAGCAGGCTTCAACGCAGCCAGTAAATCCGTGACACTAGCAAGACGAAAAACATTAATTACGTCTTCTGATCAGCTATACGCAACAGGGTGGAATGCGTGCCCACCACATTTTCCTTGTTTCTTTTTTCTAGTCCTGATAAAACTATCGTATAAACCTTCTGTGCGGACTGGGCAATATTATCTTTATTTCCTTTTATCTGGCCACGCTAATTTATAAATAAAGCTCGCATTAAGCGATCACTTGCATCGGCTTTTGCTGGCTCTTTTCCAGTTCCTCGATGGTCACTGTTCAAGGAAACTCTTGTCACTTTCTGCCGCTAGATTCTGTTCCGCTCGCTATTCTTGCGAGGAATTCCTCGTTATCGAAGCACACTATGGAAATACCCCTTCTCATAAAAGCAACCGTGCTCTTATGCATATTTATCACGCGGGTGCGTAAGAATCAGCGCGCGAGCACTTCTGTTCCAAGGGCAAACTTCGTGGTATGCACATCGAGCTTCCGTTCCCAGATAAATGTTTTGTTCAGAATCGTTCTCCACTCCAACCGACGGTCGAGTTGGATCCCGGTTCATAGCTTATTCAATAACCTGTACTTGCCAACGCCCAGTCCTTAAGCGTCTCGGTATGTTTTTTTTCTTTTTATCTTGAACTTCTTATAAGTTCGTGGTGACTGATTCCGTTGGATATTTTTTTTTTTCGCACAGGGATCGTTCCGTTTGATGGCAAGCGCAAACCAGGCAAAAGGTGGAGACAAAACGTATGTGTGGAAAAAAGTTATAAAGAAAAGAAAAGGAACAGACCTTAAAACTGGGCTGGATTTATTACCCCTTTTACGATGGGTATCTCCAATCGATCTACGCCGAGATAGGTTACTTCAAGGGTGCGCGAAACATTCTCAGCGTTGTTTAAACTTAGCTTCGTTTGGGAATGCGAGCGTTGTGCATGCTGCTTCAGATGGAGGACAAGGACGATGACTTGTTTTGGTTTTGTCGATTAAGTTTTTATTTGATGCTTTTGCAATTCACAGATTGCGTAGTCAGTGTAGGAGATTATCGCGGTGACACTGCCCTCTGGGATGTTAATCTGTGATTCAACGCACGTCAGGCACTATGATTTGTTTGTTGTTTAGCCACTGTTTCTTTTTTTTTAAGCTTTACGACTGGAGCGCTGTTTAGAGCAGTTTTTCTTGGCGTCTTTGCGATACGGTGACCCTGCGTCAGGTAGCAAAGGAGCCTAACGGCTTTTCGCCGTTCAGGAGTAGGATGGGGTGATAGCCTGATAGGCTTCCTTTGTATCCTGCGTGTGCGCTAGGACTACCGGATTTTCGAGAAGAAAAAAATGTACTTTTGCTTGAATTGTTTTGAAATTAATGGCGACCATTGCGTGGCCTAAGTCGCATAGTATTCACGCGTTACGTTTGTGAGTTCTTTACACATTTCTGTCTTCAGCACAGCGTTTGCACGCTCGAAGAGACGCGAAGATCTTATTGTGGCGCGCTGAATTTTCGCGACTATTATATGCTTTCGACTATGTGCTCATAACTTTTACATGCAATCTATGTACACTAGGCATTACTTGACTTAATCTAAATGACAATCTTCATCACTTCATACTTTCTTTTCTCCTGTAAACTTACTCCTTACTGTACTTACTGTTAACTCCTGTAAATTTAGGGAGGCGAGGCGTGTTACCTATATTACAAGTGTAGCAATACTCCTCACCTCATTAGTATCGTTCTTACTATTGACATAACAGTCGCACTATTTGGTGTTCTTTCTATCCAGGCCACCCAGGCCACCAGCACTGATTGCTCAAAGTGGTCGATGCTGAGAAAAGTGAGCATAGCTAGGGTTCCTTTACCTTAGAGCCATTGCGACAGCGTGGTTTCCTTTGTTGGAGCGCAGGTTCCTAAGTATACGATCCTAATCATGGACTGCCAAGTTCGTCGTCATCTTTGGTGTTGCAATAACATCTTTCCATTCCTTTGGACGGGGCGACAATCTAATACAATTATGCGGGACTGAGCTTTGCATTTCAATCAAAGCGCGCGTTCATCGACCGACGTAATTTATCATCATTTCGGTCTCTTTATTATGAGCAGCGGTTGGAGGGTGTCCGAGGTGGTGTTGCAGGAGCATGGTGGCATTTGAATCAATGGCGAAGAGCTGAAGTAAACCGAACAGAATCGCACAGCAATGTAATTGCTGCATATGTTTTTATTTTAAGAACTCTGGCTGCAACCTGACGCCGTGGTTCGTAGTAGTTTGCAGCAGTGGTCATTAGCCTATTCATCCAGAAGAGAAAAAAGGCCGCGTGATTTCATTGTAAGGGCAGCCGTGTCAAATTATGAGAAGCGACGTACGAATGAGACAGCTGGAATATTGTCTAGGTTGAACGCCGCCCTTTCTTTTCCGTCCGTTCTATTTAGTTATTTTATGTCTGAATTTTTCAGTTCTAGACCTTCTGTACATTTTGTCTTAAACACGTTTGAAATGTTAATAATTTGAATTCGTCATCATCATCATTACCATCAGCCTGACTACACCCACTGCAAGGTAAAGGAATCTGGCATGTATCTCCAATTAACCCTGTCCTTTGCCAGCTGCGCCAACCCTACGCCTGCAAACGTCCTAATCTCATCTGCCCACCTAACCTTCTGTCGCCCCCGCTACGCTTGCCTTCTCTTGGAATCCACTCCGTTACGCTTAAGGACCAGCGGTTATCTTGCCTTCGCATCACATGCCCTGCTCAAGCCCCTTTCTTCCTCTTGATTTCGACAAGGATGTCACTAACCCGCGTTTGTTCCCTCACCCACTCTGCCCGGTTCCGGTCTCTTAACGTTACTCCTATTATTTTTCTTTCTATGGCTCGCTTCGTTGTCTATAACTTAAGCTGAACCCTTTTTGTTAGCCTCCACGTTTCTGTCCCGTAGGTTAGTACCGGTATGATACAGCTGTTGTACACTTTTCTCTTGAGGGATATTGGTAAACAGCTGTTCATGATCTGACAGAACCTGCCATATGCGCTCCACCCCATTCTTATCCTTCTAGTTATTTCCCTCTCATGATCCGGATCAGCTTTTACTACCTGTCTAACGTAGACGTACTCCTTTCCCACTTCCAGCACCTCGCTTCCAATTGTTGACTGCTGTGTTCTTGGTAAACTGTTGAACATTACTTTGGTTTTCTGCATGTTAATTTTTAGACCCACCGTTTTGCTCTGCCTCTCTAACTCATCGATCATGTTTTGCAGTTTATCATCTGAGTGGCTCAGCAAGGCAATGTCGTCAGCGCATCGCAGATTATTTATGTATTCTACATTAACTCTTATCCCCAACTGTTCCCAATCCAGGCCTTGGAATACCTCCTGTAAACAGGCGGTGAATGGCATTGGCGAGGTCGTGCCTTATTGCCTGACGCCCTTCCTTATTGGAATTTTATTGCTGACTTTATGGAGGACTATGGTATCTGTGCAGTTGGAATGTATATCTTCCAGCATATTGACATAAGGTTCTTCTACACCCTGATTATTCTGCACCCTGAATTCTTCACACATGGCCTATTCCATCGTGGGTATGTCCCAGATTTTCGAGGGCACAACACTTTGTCGATATCAGGAGAACTACTCTGCTGCATCAGCCGAGACACAATGTTTGTCCACTCCACACCTTCTACATGAGTCCACGACACGGCAAGAGCAACAAAAACGAAAAGCGAAGAACGACTTTCCTTTGGATCGACATTTAAGCATTTTTTGAGGAGTTCCGTTCTAAATAAGTCGCTTGAACCACGGGGTGCTTTCGGCCAGTATACGGTTCGGGGCAAACCTCTCGCGTATATTCGTTCTGTAATTGATCGGTGCAGTCCACGTTGGCTGTCCCGACTGAGCAGCGCTTTAGCACCGGCCTACTACGTGGCCTCTTGCGGATTAAAATATTAGAACGATAGCGTTAGATGCCCCGTTAAACATTAAATCCGGTGTCGGTGTTGTCGGCATTGGCGCTGTGAGCGAAAAATCACGAGCATCGCTCTGGCAGGTGGTCCCCAGAGAGCAACCTAGGAGGCAGGTGGGCCTCCTAGGTCACGTGATCATGAGTCGTTATCACAACCTGCCCACCAGATTGTGAGCAACCTGCCCACCGTGGCAGGTGACAGTTAAATTAATGATTGGTTGCTCTTCCCGAGCAACCAGGGCCACACAGGACCCCCGTTGGGAGAACCTGCCGTTAAATGGACAGTGGCGCATCGCCTAAACGCTGATCCACTTGGCCAGGAGGGGTATGAGGACTGCCAGGCATCCATGAATGTAAAGTGGAGAACGATGTTTTCCATATATGAGAATTAACCGATTAAGCTCTCGCGTCATACCCTTAAGGCGCCGCTTAAGTGTCCCCTCCAATTTTTGTGGAATACCTTTGAAAGGTCGAATGTGTATCGTCTGGTTGTTGGCAGTCTTAAAAGGAAATGCTTTTATGCCCGGAAAGCCGTGCCTTGGAAGGAGGGTTGGTGTCGGTTGAAGGTTGAGGACCACAAGGGGTTTCCTAATCGAAAGGCTTGTTATGCAAAACACTCATCAACTTTTATTGGCCTGAGAAACACAGGGGAATGAAAGAGACAGCGGTGTTCGTGAAACACGTACGGCAGCTGTTTTAAAGCCGAGCGTTCCGAACGCTCTCCTTCTTGTGAAGTGCAACCTGACGACTATGTTCCTCGCGAGCTCAATCACAAACCGGCTCACCGATATACGTGTCGCGGGTAATGGTTGAAGACAAGTTGACAACTTGCCGAATTGCAGGAAAGCTGACTTACAGGAAGGTTTCTTCTAGTTTAAAACCGTCGTTCCCAGATCACGTTTTCACTTTTTCACTTCCGTGTCTGCTGACTCAAGGGGCTAACGCGAGGGGAGATGAGTGAGTTGCCCTCCACTGTTTCTTTTTTCGAAAAAGTGAGGGAGGCTGCCTCTGATCTGCGTAAACATGAAGCCCCGATAATCACCACCGGTTTTCGAGATAGAGTGTAAAGGGATTTTGCCGAAAGGTTACTATCATGCATTCCCTTGACGAGTACCTGTCGCGACCCACTCCTTGCGTTCGCACTCCTGCTCTATTGAGTCCTTTCAATAACTCCCCTCTCATACATATAAAGGGACATCCTCCGTTTTCGAACAAAAATGCGAGATTGCCGTCTGCGAACGAGGGTTTTTGGGTGGGAAATTGAATAGGGCGTTCCTAATTCTGCAAGTCTGCAATTGTGTTAATGACGAAGAACAGGTTGCGTTCGTGTTCAAAAATAAAATATTGTTGTTCACGTTGTTCACTGATGCAGTTAACGAAAAGACCCAGCGAGAAAGCTGCGACAAACTCGCAAAATATTTCATCACTGGTACGAAAATTGTGCTCTTCATCCTAGGCTGCCTGGACGCAGGACTTATTCAGTACCGGTTTGAGCTGAACGCCAGAACAAAAACAATCTAATTACGCGATTGCAGACAGCTGTCTATGGATGGCCGAGAGGCAAAATAGAGAGCCGATGAACGCAAACAAAAAGAAAAAGGAGGTGCGCTTTATAACGAAGCATTATTCGACAAGTTTAGCAAATTGAATTTCCATAGCCAAAGCACACCATTCCACCCGTCGTTATTTGTTTGCTTAACCGCGCGTTCGGTGCAAGCATGTCCACAGCCTTTCATGCGGGGCTATGCGTCCTCAGTGAAGGTGACCTTCTGTGGAGCATTAGCTTTTATTTGCTCAACTAAACGAGGCCCTAATTTGGCGGAGGCGTACCTCCGGCACGTGGGCTTTTGTTGTCGAGGCGTTCCCAGTGCGTTATGCAGGCAGCCGACTTCTACGCAAATGTTAGCGCGAACGATCCCTCACAGTGCACCTTGCTTTCTTCATTGGTCTGACAGATGTTAAATCAATAAGATAAGGGAAAGAAAAACAGTTATTTGATTTGCATACGCACTCAGCTCGCACGTTGCTATGGACCGAAGATGTAGTCCGTTTGGGTTTATTAGTAAAAGAATGGTGGCCAATTGCCAAGCCCTGCTTTGTGTTCGAGCTCCTTGTGTGCTTTCGGTAATGAAAGTGAGGAGATAGTGAATTTTTCTATTTTTTATAGTTTCATTGCACTTCACTTTTCGTGTATAAATCTTCCCTCGAGAGAAGGGAGTATGGGCAATAACCAGAATACCACATACACTCCTGTAAGAACCATAATTCCTTATTTTTCGTGAGTTAGACAGGGAACGGCTTCTAAACGAGTGTGGCATTTTTCAACTGGAACTTTCATACTAGAATGCAGCCCGGTTTATCTATGCTCCGTTTTGTGCAGTGAGCCGTTCTTTAAAAAAGTTGCACCACAAGTTTGATATCAAAGTCTCGGAACGCATACAATGAAAGCTGCGTATGTAGTCGAGTCGAATCTATATCACAGGCTAGCATCTAATTGTACTGTCATATGCAAGATATATGCAGCGAGAAATGTTATTACACCACCCGGAAAGCTGTACGACAAGCGGATAATTGCGTCACAATTTTGGTACGATTGTCGGGAAAACTGACGCCACATGGTCGGTCGGCTAGGCCTCAGGTACGTGGCGGGGGCGTCCTCCTGTAAAAAGTGTCCTTTCGCCCAATATTTCGTGCTTAGCAATGCTGAACCGCCAGCCAGTTTTTGAAGCGAAAGCTTCACTACGCCAGGTTTGCTGTCTGCCGAGCCAGTTTGAGTAACTAAATAAAAAATAAAAAAAGAAGGCGTGAAGAACGATTCTCGGCCGTCTGCGTTCTCTCAAGCAGGGTTGTCACTTATGTAAAAGGCCCTGAAAACGTGGACACTATGTCTGGTGTTATTAGTCAGCCGTTTTCATGCAAGCCTTCTTGTACACATCAGAGCGTCTTTCAAGCCAGGTTATCACTTATGTATAAGGCCTTGTGGGACTGTGTGCCTGAAGGGGGAAGCCTTAGGGAGCTGAGGCTTCCCCCTCCTTGGTTCACTCTGTGTTTCCTGGTATTATTAGTAAGTCGGTCTAATACAAGCCTGTTTGTTGGCATCTGAGGAAAGCAGGGAAGGAGGAAGTTCATTCTGGGACAGAGCCTGAAATATTCAGTACAGTGCTGCTGAGAACCTTTAACAAAAAAGCCCATATATGGACGCAGAGAAACGCGGGTGGTTCCGGACACCTGCTCATTTTTTTTAGTTTACAGAAAGACCTATATCCCCGTTTTCTTCCGGGAAATTAGGTGTCACGTGGTGTAAACTTGTTTCGCCGCTGTCACGACGCAGCGAGCTTCGGAAAAGAAAATGATAGAGGTAGCGTTAAGAAACAGAAAGGAATCGAGCTAAGTAGGTTAGGGAACAAACGTGACATGTTAGCCGAAATGAGGGAGGGGAAACGGGTGTAGGAAGGCGCGTAATGCGAACGGAAGATAACCGATGGTGTATTAAGGTAGCGGCTTTGATTCCAAGAGGAGGCGGACGTACCACTGGGGACGGCAGTGAATCGGGTAGGCAGGTGAGATTAGAATAAAGTGGCCACAGCTGACACGGGTCCGGATTAACGTCAGGTCAAGGGGAAAGGTGCTTGTGCTGCAGTGAACAGATCGAGGGGTAGGGGTGATAATGATTGTCATTGTGGGTAGCGGAGTTAACTGCAAGGTCAGCAACGTAGTGATAAAAAAAAGATGTCAAGTAGCGAACTTTTTTTCTACAGTAATAAGGAGAAGTCGCTGAGCGTCCAGCCGAAATAAGTATCTCAGAAAAGCCATTACACCGTGCAAAACTAAGTAGAAGCAAAACTTTAAAAACAAATTGAATATTTCCTTAACCACAGTTTCCTTGCGAAAATATTTTGCACCACTTATGGCTCTGTCACTCGTGGGGTATACACATTTGAGTGTACCACCATTAAAAATGAATATATGATGGCATTTGTGTGAAATGAATTCCGGGTACCTCCTTAGGGCTTCATGTAATTGTCAATAAAATCAATTCGTCCTCCACTCCGGGTACTAGTAAGTCGCTTGAGAGAGTGTTATGCATTTAATTTGGTCCCCCCCCCCCCCCCCCCCCATGTCGAACTCCGCTTACGGCCGATGCTAGAGCGGCAATGACATGGCACGAGGACGCGGACTGCGCATTTTCGTTGCACCTCTTCTCAGCATGTGTTAATCATTTCGCTTCGAAGGTGCAGTGGATGTATCAAAATTAAAGCACATTTTTCATTGTCTTATATCAAGCTGAGCAGGATCCATGATAACGTTTTATGTCCTCAGTTTTGCTTCAAGGTAGTGCACGCAACTCTGGTCTTCGAAAACGAAAAGCTAGAAAACGGCGAGCTCTAGGCGTCTAAACTCCGCGCATAGCCATCACCTATCGACCACATCTTCTGTGCAGCTCGGTACACGACTCAGTGGACGCCGCGGTACCAGACATGAGGCCCCGTAGCTCACAGAGCAGAATAAATATAGTTCTAGTGTATACCGCAGGCCTCGTGCCGTCACAGCTGCCTGTTTCTTTTTCAAAGTCGAGATATATATCGCCAGTCAATGAGCACACCATCCCAACGGGCGAATATGAGTCGCAGAAGTGAACCTAAAGAAGACAAGCACCGGCGGGGCTTGAAATGTATTTAAAGACGTCGACAACCAACCCGTAATCAGTGAGGTTGCCTGTTGCCCCTTGTACGCAGAGTGAAGCGCTTCGACGCAACCGCACAACACACGTACCCACACACGCATATAAACAGCCTATGCTTATCCCCCATTTTTCTCCTTGGAGAAAGCTGACACGACCGGCTCAAAGACACGGCCGCCAAAGTATTTCCATTTCCACAACGTCCACGTTGGTCAACTGTGCAGTTCTGCGGTGGCGAGAGGCGGCGAACTTAAATCGCGATAGCGGCGAGGCGATTGCTTTTTAATGACGGCTAATGCCATGAAAAGCGGTATGGGGAGAAAAAAAATGAGTTTCTGTATCAAATTTGACAGGCGCGCGGACTCACGCAGAGCTTGTGTATACTATAAGCGACGTCATCTCGACTCGCGGTCGGTCGCGGGGTCAAAAGCATGCACCTTATCGGCTCGCAGCATGTTTTTGCCACCCTGAGACCACACAAGGAGGCCATCACTCACTCACTTCCAAACATGTAAACCATTAATTACCCTCGACATGAGGCGCGCTACCTTCATGTTTATATATTTTCTCCAAGTTCATCCATTTCTCGCTGCAGCAACAAGAAGGAAAGCTTCGTTTCCAAGCTGTCTTCTTGAAACGCTGCTACAGGTTTTCGGCGAGGCGAAAGACGCGTGTAGATCGAATTAAGATTGACAGCATCGATACGCCGGCTCATTATTGTTCGGCTCAGCTGGTGAAAATCGGGCGGACGGCGATCTCGAGCTAGTACCTTCATCAACCCGAGACTTATCCGCAGAGAATCGCTTCGAGAACACATGGTGCAACTGCGTGAACTGTTTCGCTCCATCCTAGACTCAAGGACGTGCCTGTCGTCATCGCGTATAATTATACTCGGGATGACGACATCTGGAAGCGATTCATCGCCCACACCGTTCCTCTGTCGTCACATAACTCAACGCAGCCTGCGTGAGTTGTCACACTTCGCTCTGCCCAACTCCGCAAGTTGTAATTCTTTCCTCGCCGGCGTCACTTCTTCATCCGGTCGACCGTTGGCCTTGCTCCTAAGCGGTGGAATCGTGTCAGCTTCCGTTGACGGCGCCCTGCTGACCTCTGAAGGTTGCCGAGGTACAGCTGCAGCCGTCCTGCAGTCTACACGATTTGTGGCTGCTGAAAATAAAATCAGCTATCTGGTTCGAGTTTGGGGCATTTAGATGGGAAGTCGATTATTCGGCTGTAATGAAGACACTGCGTCCGTGCTTTCCATTGAATTTGGAAATAGACCTTTCACGACCTTCTTAGCCTAGTCAACGGGGTTCGTAACTCCGCACGGACCCTTCACGCGTCTTGCGTCCTTCGCGTATTCTAGGTCCGAAGATTAGTGGTTTAAGTTTGCCCTTCGTCTTTTGACCCGCGCTTGGACTTTGTTGTCCCGTACCGCGTGCGAAGTTCAAAGTCGTTAAAATGATTTAAGCGGCCCTGCTTTAATTTTCCTTGTACATCGGGGGCATCACTAGTACCTACCAGGGGAAATTCAGGCTCGATCCCGATAATGTGGGTGCGATTTATGGGCAGTGGAACAGATGAAAGAATCCGATACGTAAAACGTTGGTCCGCGAGTGTAAAGAGGAGGTCATGATTAAAATACATTGCCGTCTTCAACACGCGCGCTTCGTGACGGGTGCTTAAGTCGTAATGGCGGCCTGTTCGCTTCGAGTCACAAGTATGTGCGCATAGGGTATGCGTGTCAACGTTCTTCTAGAAACTCCTAATTTGAAGTGCGACTGCCTAAAATAATGCACGCTTAAAATAAATTCCGGCATTCAGGGCAAGTGCAGTCGGGATCTCTCTGAAGGCAGAAATATCGCTACAGAAGTGTTTCTGCATTTTGCCTTTATCGAAGTGGGGCCGCCGTAGCCGGGGTCGAACTCATGACTTCGTTTAGCAACAGAACGCTATGGTCACTGTGCCACCGCAGCGGATGGGGTGCTGTAGAGTAGGGGCTCATTAAAGAATAGTGTTGAATTTCAGTTATGTTTCGACATCATATTTGTCTAATTTTCCTCTCTACACAAAACTGAGAATGCATGTTACGTTTTTTACTGGTCATAGTAGTTTTTATTTGAATCTGATTTTGTCGATAGGCCGAACTGACCCGTCCCATGAGCGACTTGAGCCCTAACCGCTGCAACACGGATTCTCAGGAGCGTCTCGCGTTCTATTGGCCCCGTACCACTGAGCGAATGCGGCAGCCCAAATTACAATTTAAAAGGCAAGGGCAGCAAAGGGCCGTTTCACTGATCCTTTTTCATGAAATATGTAAGCAACCGGAGCCTCTCTCACTTACGGAGGGTGGCGTAGGCTAATACGTCACGCTGCAGTTGCAACGCTGCATAATGTCCCAACGTAGGTACTGCCTCGCTGTGTGGGGTTCAAGTGGGAAATAAAGTTTAGGTCACAGCGACACTTATTTCTCTCTACAACGAGACCTCGGCTGTCAGAAACAACACTGACAGAGCTTCCGATGGGTATACTTCCTGTTGCATTGCACTATTACCATTACCGCAACTTTAAATTCAAGTGTTGGCGTGTATGCTTGTTTTTTAAGAAGTAACAGCTCCAGCGTAGGCTTTTTTTTTCTTTACACAAAAGTGGTGGCGCCTTTTTTCGAGTTTCCGCGCCACATAGTGCATATACTTGTTCCTCCTTCCTCTTTCGATTATTCATTGCCGAGCTTCAAAGAGACGGCTAACGTTAATGGCGTCTCAGTTCTGATGCTTGTCCTTCCCGGCGACAACATATAGCACACATACCCTATTGAGACGATAAGTTCTCCCCCCCCCCCCCCCCCTCCGTTTTCATTCACAAAATATTGCGTTCACTGTCTTAAGCGTCAAGGCGAACCCACCTTGTTGCGTGTCCATAATATTAAGCCAAAATTGCGTACCAACAGCTGCGCTTTAGTATGCGGTAATCTCACTCTAGAAAGGTGTTACTGACTGGCTTCCGAAAATGACTGCGTCCCGAACGCGCACATGCTTCGATTAGGAGGAAACGAAGCATCGCATATCCAATAAGCGTTACTTCAAGCGCAGATGAGCTCCGCTCCACTGCAGCTTCATTCGCTTGAGCACGTAGCAGATACGCAATCAACATCAATCACAGAGCATGAAAGTAAATGCAGAATGGTACGCCTAATAGCATAATGGCCTAACGTTACAACCTTTATGATTTTGTCGATAGAAACAACACCGCCTCGAAGGTGCGCTCATAATAAACAGAAATAAAGCGTAAGTCAACGTAGTCTGCAATGCGAATTGTCATTGCCGTTTCTCGCTATAGTGAAGACGACTGGCAGGAGGAGGTAAACCGGCAAAGAAAATAGACACTAAGTCCTACCTTTGGGGCCTGAGTAGCGTAGGCCGGCCAACTGCATTCACGCCTAGCAGAGTAATCGAATAAAGTCACAGTTCCGCGCACCCGAAGGCTCGAGCACGACGCAAATTGGCGAGAACAATGTTCACGCTTGCGTCGTTAATGGGACGCGCGACGTCAATCGAGCGAGACGGTAACAAGCAGAGAGGAGCCGCCCATGCGAGAGAAGGAAGAAGAAGCAAGAAAAGGCGTGCGTTCCGCGCAGGTAATGAACCATTCAACGCGGGGACCGTCAATGGAGAGACTGAAGGCTGCGCCTATTTGAATACGAAAAGGGTCGTCACGCTTCTCCGTGTTCTTGATGGCACCTCTGGCGTATGAAACGGTCCGCCTTCTCCCAGCACCAGCGCATCCTCCTTTAGGCCTTTTTGCAAGTCGTTTAAAAAGCCTGTTCTTTACCCCGGAGAAGAATAACGAAAAGCCTTATCCATGAAGGAGCTTATTCTGGAAATAATCCCGGTCGGGCGCTCTTTTTAAATGCGTCGCATAGTTTCGAACTTGTGGAGCTAAAAACTTGGTATTTTAGAGGTGGGCGTTCGACACCCGGTATCGCCTCGGTGTATATAACTGTATTAGTTATGCAACAGACAAGGGAATGGAAAGGGGGTGCTCGTTATAACATCAACCACGGATGCCAGCAGTCGCCCGAAACCAAGGAGCACAGGGAATGTCTTTTTTTTTCTTTTCATTTTTAGTTTTAATCCACCGTGGTGGCTCAGTGGTTATGGTGCTCGGCTGTTGACCCGAAAGACGCGAGTTCTATTCCGTCCGCGCGGTAGAATTTCGATGGTGACGAAATTCTAGAGGTCCGTGCATTGTGCGATGTTAGTGCACGTTAAGAAGCCCAGGTGGTCGAAATTTCCAGAGCCCTTCACTACGGCGTCCCTCATAGCCTGAGTCGCTTTGGGACGTTAAACACACATAAATGAAATCAAATCAAATAATTTAGTTTTTTTCATCAATGGGAGATTAATAAAAACAGAAGAAAAAAACTGGTCGGATCTGAAACCCATGACCTCTGAATTTCGCTCCAGAGGACCTCTCGACCTTTGAGAGCATCGGACGCGAAATTCAGAGGTCGTGGGCTCGGATCCCATTGGCGGAATATGTTGTTTTTTTCTGCTTTTATTAATATCCCATTCATGAATGGTAACAATTAAAAAATATAGACATTTCCTATGCTCCTTGGTTTCAACGACTCTTGGCTTCCTTCCTGTATATTAGTGATGTTGATGCTTTCGTGAATGCCGTTCTCGTTAAAACTGAGTGCCTTCCTTGTTAAAGCCCGTGGTCAATGCGTTGTCTGAAGAAGCCATACTCATGCAACTGCTTCGCAACTCCTTTATGATGGACTGTGGTACAATATGCCTGAAGAGAGACTCCAGAAACTGCGCTCGCTTATAGAGCGGCATCGAAGCAGCGAGCGGTACTGGAGTGTATGACTTGTCGCGTTCGTCAGGTCTTGCAAGAATGTGAAGCTCTCCTGGACTAAGGCGCGATTCCTGAGTGCCCTCTCAAAAAGAAATCAAGTACAGCAGAGCAGGGGCTAAATGTTTCTCTAAGGCCGTCGAATGTCTAGTCGTTTTCACAGTAGCCCTTGCGTTATTTCAGGTGACCCACTTCGCGTTCACTTTATAGCGAAGCCCTGTTGCGGGCGCTGCATTTATCGCGTCATTATCGTTCATCGCGTTTAAGAGCTTAGCAACCCTGCTTAGAGCTGGATTACTACAAGCATTATTCTAAGGTGCGAAATAATTGGTCGATCTATATGGAAAGAAAACGACACAACAGAGAAGCCTTTTAGACGATATTATCATATACAAACAGCGCCTCGGTTCTCAATCTTCTCGGGTTCTTCAGCCTTGATGGTTTCCAACAGTGCTTTTTTTTTATTTCTAATCTTTAGAACCTTTTTTCTTGCTTTCAGGCACTAGCTGTTCTTTTTTACCGTCTGCCTGTACTGTTGTCCTCGCTGCAAAGTGGTTTCAGATCCACACTAGCCGCCATAAGACAAATTAGTGCAGAAGCACTATTCCGATGGATAAACCCTGAGCAAGTCCTTGCGATGTTTGTGGGTTTTTGCCAAGTGAAAGAAGCAAATGAAAATAACTTTGATAAATATCCGCGACGGAGATTCGGACCCGCGGCGGCGCGAACAGACCAGCTTTGCTGGCCACTGCGCGAGAGCAGTAGGCTATCGCCGCCGCCGAACGCGCCTCGTGTTAAACTGCAACACACCCTCGCGCTGTGCATTGCACATCGCCGTGTTCATCGACTTCATCTGCGGCGCGAAGGCACATACAAAGAATGTTCCGTATTCACCGTCGTCGTGTCGTTCATGCAATCCTGCTTTCGTACGTTTACAAAATCTAGGCAAAAATCTCTTTGTTGAGGTGCAGAGAATTAGCGAACAAAAAAATAACTTTGTTTTTCTTTCTACTCTTAACATATAGATTTAATTGGTAGTGCAGTGGTGTCCCGTTAATATGAACACTATAGTTCCCGAGAAAAACTGTCCATAAAGCGGGTCGTCCCTAATAATGAATTGTGAAGGAAAAAATCCCTCAGGAAAAACCTTCATGGCCCACCTAGGTCTTCTTATGTGAACAGGCACTGCAATGGAAATTATACAGTCTTGGGAGCCTCAAGTGCATTATCCTAGCCTCCATTTTCTTCAAAAAAATTCGTGCAGTTTTAATCGCCTAATATTATATGAAATGCGTGATGACGTCCAATGACGTGATGACGTATCTCCTACTACAACTGCTCACATCCACCGATCCTTTAGTACATGTTCATGGTCAGTGTGCAGACAGCTGCTGAACGCGGCTTTCAATGTAGCACAAGCTGCATAGGTAGCTTTCTCAGAACTCTTCATGCACTAGGGCAAACGGCGAGGCACGTGAGTGGGCAGGCTGGATCCGTATGGCCTGAAAATACCAGAAAAAAAAAAGTGGTAGGGTTTCAACGTAGCTAAACCAAGCAGACTTGCAAAAGCTTGTGTTTAGCCGTGTTGGCTCATGGTTTTGCTTTGCTGGGTCGTCGGCACGTCTGGCGGCGATATTAGTTCCATAGTAGAATTAATTGATGACGACGACTGTGTGCAATGCACAGCGTGAGAGTGTGTTGCAGACTAACGCGAGGCGTGATCGGCTGCGGCGACTGCATAGTGCTTTCGTGCAGTGGCCAGCGGAGCTAATTTGTCCGCGCAGCCGAGAGGTTCGAATCCCGGTCGCAGCAATATTTATTTATTTATAATTTGGCCAAGGTCAACCTCAAGGTCAGACTGCGCCCAAACTCGATGAACCTTTTAGACCTCGTGAATTAGTGCTTTCGCACTTGAAGCCCTTATTTAAGCATTTGCTCTTTCCCCCATCGTTCCACGCGTATCCGAACTCAGAATTCAGGAAAGGAAAGGTCTGGTTGGTGCAGTCGAGATTTGGTTATTACAGTTGTCCATTTAACGCCACAAAAATACATGGACCCCAATAGGAGCGGTGAAGTTTCTTTGTGAGTTTCTTTGTTTTGTTTGTGAGCGAGAGTTGCTTTGTTGTTTTTTTTGTGAAATAAGCACAGTTACAGCGATGTGTGTTATTTTGTTCTCGTTTTTTCTTCACTTCACTTTTTTGCCGTGCATTTTTTACTCTTAGCCGCTTTTGTACACTACATTTCTTCACGATCCAAAAACCTCGTTTCTTTGCCTTTTGTTATCTGCATTTTTCTTTCCTTTTGTACGCCTTTCTGCCCTGTGGGCAGCTGCGTCTTCTGCTAATTCACTGCCTGTATTTCATATATTCCGCGTTTTCCACTGTATGCCTTGTAAGAAGCACGGACCTCGCCAAGCCACCTTTAGCTTTTTGTCTGTGCCCCTAAGCATCTCAGGATGTTTGAATAAACTGATTTAATTTGATTTTGATTTGATTTGATGTGAATTTTCACCCTATCCACTGTCTAGACAGCGGGTTTTCGTATCAACGAGTCAAAAATGCATTGAAGACGTTTGGTCCCTAGAAAAACTCTCCATAATTCGGGTCGTTCATATTAACGGGTGCCGTATTAACAGAGAACGACTATTTTTAGGCTTTGCTCATGGGCTTAAGCCCTTGGTGTTCTCAAGCGATTAAATATTCATCTTTGCAGCGTGCCACATTAGTGGACAGCCGCGCTAGCATTTCGACTGTGCACACACAGGCTGCCCAGTTGGGAAACACGATTTGCAAAATTCTACTCGTCTATTTTTATCTCTTGCTTGCGCACGATATCTGTTTTCCTTTCCTTCCTTAAATTGGCGAAATGCAGTATGCACTGGTTAACCAGGGATTGGCATTTTAATCTCACTTTTTCGGCTTCATCTTATGGCACTGAGCGCCTTGAATAAGGACTTTATTTATTCAAACGGCTGGTGCTAGATTAAGGCCACACGGGCCTCTTAGTTCGATGTAAATTTTATCAGACTATATTGCTTAACTGCACCTACTATATACGTACAGTTAACTTTTACCCTCCTGTGCTGTCTTTAATTTCGATTACATCTTTGCAATCGGGATGGATTCTGCCGTTTCCATTTATTTGATAGCTCATTCTAGCCATAAAGCATCAACTCGCACAGGACAAGATGAAACAAAGTAATCAACACAAGGTAAAATTATGTCAGCTATGGAGTGGAAAAATAAAAGAGTTCTTGAGAAAGCTTTCCGAGGTGGAGGTTTGAGACCAGCCCTCACATTTGATTTAAAGCGCTTACAAACATTTAAAGCCAGTGCAACTGAAAGGGAGTACTGAAGTACTGGGTATACGGGAAGCCTGTCTAATTCGTATGAATTTAGTCATGATGACGTGAAGGGGTAAGATGGTATCTATTTCTTGTTAGCACGTTGCGTTTATGGGACGTTCATTCCGAATGAGATGTGGGCTTTCTGAAGCTAACCTTGTGGCGTCATCACAACTTGCCCACCGGATTGTGAGCAAACTGCCCACTGCTGCAGGTGGCTGTTAAACTAAAGATTGGCCCGAAAGGTTGCTCGGGGAGAGCAACCTGGGTAGCACTAACCCCATGCATCGGTGGGAGTGGCTCATCTCTTAAAGGGGCTCTGAAGGGGGCTCAAATAAAGTTGCGGCATGTCTGGGATATTGAAGCACGCCGCTTCACGAATACTGTCCAGCAAGGATTTTTTAAATGCGCTTTGTAGAAGCTGAGTTATCTATAGTTAAAAATTGAATTTCAGCGTCTTCGCGCCTTTCCCTCTCCTCTCGTCCCTTTTTGCACGCTGAAGGAAGGCGCTCCTTCGCCGACCCCCCTTTGGGAGCGAAGCTTCCCGACCCGCCGGAGATAAGCGGGCTTATTGGCCGCGGCCACGGTAGCTGCCTGACGTCTGAAAGAATCTAACCAATGGCCACCTCTCACCTTGTCTACGCAGATGCGGGGGACGGAGGAGGGTGCGAGCATGAAAAAGTCGCCGGGAAGGGCTCGCCAACTTTGACGCGTTATTGTGGGTCGTCTGCTACGTGTAGAAGAGTTTTATTTGGCTCTGGTTTTTGTGGCAGCACAGTGCAGTGATTAAGTGAGTTAACGTGATCTCCTCGGAAGGCGTTTCAGAGCCCCTTTAAAAGAACGTCGGGTCCCCTACCCTTTTACTGTGACTCAAGAGATCCAACGAAGCACGGAGTTATTACAGAATGTTAAAGATGGCATGATGAGCCACCAGAGCGCTCAAGGAACGATGTCGCGCTGTCTGAGGCAGCGATTTCAGAACATCGTGAGTTAAGGAGCCTCTCAGATCCCTCAATTAAACTTCTAGCATTCTCACAAAGCGGACAAGACCCAGACTTCCCGTTGCAATGCACAAGCAGCCTTTTGCCCAAACTTTGCCGAGGAACACGGCAAAAATGGCCACTGCACTATTTCTACGACCGAAGGCGTAGCAGGCCGCTTTCTGGGCCGCTTTTTCTCGAACAAAGCTATTTCGAACATGTCATGTTAATCTAAGAACCTAAGGTACCTTGCATAATGGCACATGACCAAAAGCAGGAGATTAGGCGCAACCATGCAGGACGAAAGGAAAACGTAGGACAGGTCTGGTCGCCTGTTCGTGGTTTTTATACCTTACGTCTTGTTTAATTAAGCCTAGATTCACTCGTAAACTGCGTTAAGACTCTCTTCACAAAGTAGAGCGGGCCGCCCAGCATACTTGGGTCCCTTGTTTGACCGCTCTCTTGGAACCCGTTCTGCTCCAGATTCATGTTGTATGAAGACGAAATTCACTTTGCTAATGTAAAGGTATGAGCACTTCTTGAGAACTTCACAAATGAATCACGAAAGGAAGGCCTGGTGTAAAAAATTGGGAGCAAATAATTCAGCGCTAAGTTGCAAAACCTTGTGCTGCGTAGACGCACTCCTGGTGATTATGCGAACAGGAAGGCCAAAATGGTATAAGGATTGCTCGCTGTAGTTCAATATGAATGCACTTACGACGGCCAAGCTAGCGCGTCACGTCAGGCACCATATTTGTCAGTCTGTTTACAGCGCGTATACGCC